>NC_092789.1:36691852-36991852 GCF_047496795.1 Chiloscyllium punctatum
ATTCCCCATGACCATAATTGGTTCAATGTTGCGAATCTAAAGGATGCCTTCTGGCCATGTCCACTGGCGGAAGAAAGTCGCAATAAGTTTGCCTTCAAATAGGAGGATCCAAAAACAGGATGAAAACAACAGTACTGTTGGATGGTACTCCCACAGGGATTTACCGAATTCCAGAATCTATTAGGTCAGGTGTTGGAACAACTCTTGGAGAAGTTTAGGAGCCCCAAAGGAACTACGCTCTTGCTATATATATGATATTCTGGTATCAGGCGAGAAAAGGGGCAAAGCGATAGAAATCACAAACGAATTACTAAACTTTATGGGACAACAAGGATTGAGGGTCTTCAAGAATAAATTACAGCATGTAGAGAGCGACGTCTAATATTTGGGACATCTAATCAGTGAAGGAAACCGAAAAATAAGCCCAGAAAGAATTGAGGGAATCGTGAGAATGCCACTGCCTAAAACCAAAAGGGAGTTACGAATATTGCTGACATTAACAGGATACTGCAGAATTATGGATAGAGTCCTATGCATATAAAACAAAGAAACTATGTATGAAACTATTGGAGGAAGAACCTAAAGTATTGCATTGGACAGATGAAGAGAGGGAATTAGTTGAATTACTAAAGAGGTGCCAGATTCATGCCACTATTCTTGCATTACCTTCCGTAGACAAGCCCTTCATTTGTTTGTCACGGAAGATAGGGGAGTTGCTCGAGGGGTCCTAACGTAACGATGGGGTGGGGAGTGGGGGGGGGGGGGGGCGGGGGAAATGAAGCAGCTGGTTGCCGACATGTATAAATTACTGGATCCAGACTCAAGGGCGTGGCAATTGTGTGTGCAGGCAGTGGCAGCAACGGCCTTATTGGTAGAGAAGAGTCGGAAGCTTACTTTTGGGGAAGCCTTAATAGTCAGCACCCCACATCAGGTACGGACCATATTAAAATAGAAAGCAGGACAGTGGCTCATAGACTATAGGATCTTGAAATATGAGGCAAATTTACTAAAGCAGAATAACCTTGTATCAGTCACAGACAGTTGCTTAAATCCAACTGCATCCAGTGGCGGGGAGAGGGGGAGTCCCTTGGCAATCCAGAACACGACGGCCTTGACAGTACTGAATATCAGACGGAATTGCGACTTGATTTAAGGTTCATCCTGCTGCATGCGGGAGCTCGGTTGTTTATTGACAGGTCCTCCTGAATGATTGAGAGTAAAAGGCACAATGGATATGCTGTAGTAGATGGGTTAGAGGAAAGCGTTATCGAAGCTGAAAGAGTGTTTGACGGCTGGTCAGCTCAAACTTGTGAACTCTAAACTCTAGAAAGATCTCTCAGAGCGTTAGAAGATAAGGAAGAAACGGTGTACACAGACGCCAAATATGCATATGGAGTGGTACACACCTTCGGAAACATTTGGCAAGAAAGAGGACTAATAAATAACAGAGGAAATGAACTACCACTTGAGGAATTGATAAAACAAATGCTGGAATCCCTGTCACTCCCGAGAGAAATAGCAACAGTTCTTATAAACGGACATCAGAAGGGGAATGAAACGGAAGTAAGAGGAAATAAACTGGTCGATGAGGTAACTAATGAAGCAGCCCTAAAACCACAAGCAGCAGTGATATACTCCCTAATACCTACAATTTCAGATCTTCAGGGTGCCCCGTTGTTTACTGCAAAGGAGAAAAAGGAACTAAAAGATTTCGGGGCTGCAAAGACAACGGATGGGCGCTGGATGTTACCCGATGGGAGGGAAATGTTGAATAAAATGATGATGCGAGAAATTATGGCTGACTTACATCAGGGAAGTCACCGAGGAGGGCAAGCAATGTGCGATTTAGTCTTAAGGAAATATGGATGCAAATGGATATATACGATAGCCAAACAGATATGTAAGTGATGTATCACATGCAAAAAGTAAACAAGAAGGTGTGAAGGAAACAAGTCCAAGGAGGGAGATAACCTGGGTTAAGACCATTTCAGATCATCCAGGTAGATGTTACCCAAATACCCCGAGTGGGAAACCTGAGGTATATGTTGGTAATGGTTGATCACCTATCTGGATGGGTGGAAGCGTACACTTTCGCATCTGCCACCGCAAGTGGGGTGTCAAAGATAATACTTGAACACAAAATTCCCAGATACGGGATAGCGGAATGTATAGATTCGGATCAGGGAACTCATTTTACTGTCAGGGTACTCCAGGGCCTGATGAAGGGATTAGGAATCTCCTGGGAGTTCCACACCCCTTGGCACCCACCTTCGTCAGTTTGAGACTCCCGTGTACAAAGTATGTACCTATAGCCCTTTTGTTATGCGAACGGCCCCCAGGAAAGATTTGGGACTGTCTCCTTATGAGATATTGTTTGGCCTGTCCTATCTGGGAACTAAAGGAGAACTGCCAACCCTGGAGACTAAAGATCGGTTTTTAAAGATGTATATACTGGTCTTTCTCCTCTTTGTCTTTCCTCAGGAAACAGAGCTTATTGGCACAGACCCCAATCCTTGAATTCAGGGTACATCCGTTCTGACCGGGGGATTGGGTCCTAGTCAAATCATGGATTGAGACCAAATTGCAACCAGACGGGGAGGGGCCATACCAAGTTCGTTTAACTACTGAAACGGCGATAAGAACGGCAGAGAAAGGCTGGACTCACTACACCCGGTTTAAAGGGCCAGTGGAATCTCCGGGTTGAGAGAGATGTCTGGACAACCGAATCGAAAAAAGAACCACTTAAACTCAAGTTAAAAGAATTTAAATAACTGATTATAGAGTTGCGGAGCGAGTGCAGGATACTTTCTGTAGTATTGCCTGCTAAGTCTCTCAGTGCTTCAGTAAATTGTAGAATGGGGGGAAGTTTAGGTATACGATATTAGCTTTTTTAGTCCTCGGATTTTGTCAGACTCTGGTGTGATCGTCTTACTTAGTAATAACAGTTCCAGAGAGTACAAATCCACAAATCATAGAAACGGATGACTGCCGCCTAGTGGATTGCAGAGATGTAAGAAATCAGAGGCAATACAGTAACTCAGAGATGCATCTTAGGTTATATGAAAAAGGTCCCAAAAATGGGACATGGGGTAGGGTTGACGGAACGAAAGTGTCCCGGAGAGAGAAGTGTAAGGGATATCTTTGAGATACAGAATGTAAAGAATGGTGGAGGCAGGAGGACCTCAAAGGTGATCTCTTGATTAATCCACTCATCACGGTACACCGAGCCCCTTTCCGGCCGGCTCTTGACTGTCCCGATAAAAATTGTAACCCAATATATTTAACAATAAATAAAACCACATGGCACGAAACGGTTTTGGGGGGAGAAACGTATCAGGTGCAAATAAACCAAACATTCAAGAAGGATTTCGTGGGATGTTGTTTTAATATACAGGTGAAAGACAGAACCCGAGGAGGAGAAAGGAACAGTAAAGCACCCTACTCTGATCCTAAGGTGATGCAAATTGTAGAGGAAAAGGACTTAAAGCAGACCATTGAAGTAGAAACAGGATATGGGGATACAAATGCCTGGCTTGAATGGGTAAATTACACTGTGAAAAGTCTGAATAAAAGCAATTGTTATGCAGCGCCTCTGGGAGACCAATGGCCCAAGTAGTCCCCTTTCTGCTCGGGTGGAAGTGAGACAGATGAGGCATGCATGTGCATAACAGCCCTGTATAAGGATGAGACCTCATGGAGTAAGAAAAATTGTATGCCCCTTCTATTAACGATCCCTCCCTTAAAGAAGGAAGGTTTAAAAACACCCCCCGCCATCTTTACTGCCGTGGTCAGAAATCACACATCGTGTGTAAACAAACGAAGAACACATTAGTCCAGATACGGGGTGGGGGTGGGAGCTGAAATCATGTACTGAAATTGAGTACGTGTCGGAAACAGAAGAAGGGAGGGAATTACTCATTATTAAGAGGTCTCCGAGCGTATCAGTGGTGGTACTGCGAAGGGAAAATATTGAGACCCACCCTACCTCCAGATTGGAGAGGCATGTGCGCGATTTTGCAGTTGGCAATCCCGTTCACCCTGGCATTTGAAAAGAACGGTATAATAAAGAAAGGGGGATCAATATTGGACATTTCGTTTGATGATCAGATATAGCTAGATTCTATAGGAGTCCCAAGAGGGGTACCTGATGAGTTCAAGGGTCGTAACCAGATCACAGCAGGTTTTGAATCGGCTCTCTTTTGGTTGGTAATAATCACCAAATTTGGACTGGATAAATTATATTTTCTGTAATCAGCAAAGGTTAATTAGTTGCACTAGCGATGCAATTAAAGGCATCCCTGAACAACTTGATGCAACCAACAGAATGGCCTGGGAGAATACAACGGCTGTAGATATGATCCTTGTAGGAAAAGGGTGTGTGTGATGTTAGGAGGGAGCTTTTGTACCTTTGTTCCAAATAACACAGCCCAGATGGGTCTATTACTGGGTCCCTGCAAGGCCTAGCAACAATGGCAGAAGAACTCGCCGAAAACACAGGAGTCAAGACATCACTCACTGGGTAGCTAGAATTGTGCATTGGAAACTGGAAGGGGTGGTGGTTTCAGTCGTTACCTCATTGATCATAGCGGCGGGAGTACTAACCGCAATCAGATGCTGTATCATTCCTTGCGCACGAGGGTTAGCCCTAAAGCTGATCAAAACAGCTTTGGCCTTACAAATGCCCCTAAACAGCTATCGGGGAGAAGGAATAAGTGATCTTGTGGAAATTTCCAAAATAAATGAAATCTCTGGAAAGATGCTCGCCAATTTGGAGGTGACATATAAGGAAAATGCAGAAGACAAATAATGATTATTTAAAAACGGGGAAATTATGGGATATAGGTAAAACAGTGTTGTTTCTGCAGTCATAATTGCTTCTGCAAGGTGATGAACTAACCAACACCATTGTATAATTGCTTCAGCCAAGAGCCGAGTTAGCTCAATCGTGCACACAAAGATAAAAGGGAATACATAATTGCTTCTGCAAGGTAATGAAATAACTTACACAATTGTATAATTGTTTTAGCCAAGAGTTGAGTTATCTAAAATGTGCATGGAATATGTTATAGAAAAATAGATAAGGAGGGAAAGAACATTGAGTTATGCCATTCCCCGACCCGTCATGAATATTGTTTGGAGCCCTCTACATAACTCTAAGTATGTCTTATGTTTAACGTTGGCGATTTCTCAATTCTGCCTGCATAGATTCAAAACCATCTGACCCTAATTCGCTTCTTACTATTGATATAATTTCAATTCTTACCAGTCAGATAACACTTAACCCTCTGCCCACCTGTCTGTTTTTGTTAAGATGTATACCTTGAAAAGTCAGCTCCTAATCCCGAACCGCTTGCAGGTAAGTCACCGTGATAACCATGTCATACCTGCCAATTTTGATCTCTGCCAAAAGCTCATTTATCGTATTCCTTATATTACTGCAGTCAGGTTTTAAGCTGTCAGTTCTGTACTAACCGTCCCTCTTCTCATCGTCATTCTTTTGTCCAGTGCGCTTGAAATTTGATTGTGAACACCATCCAAACACTCTGTCCTATTTGTGTCTGTGCTGGAGACTTTGATAACCTCTCCAGAGTTATCCATCCCTGACAGTCCATTCACATTTTTCCACGCATTAGAATCCACCCCTACAGATGTTAACCTGCTACGTTGTTGATCAACTTGTAATCATAATATAACCTGCTTCACTGTCCACGATATCACCAATTTGGGTGTCATCAGCAAACTTACCAGGCATCCCTCCTATAACCTCATCCTAAACCATTTCAATAAATTGGAAACACCAGTGGCTAATTACCGATTGTTGTGGAAACGACTGTTCACAATCTTTCACTCTGAACAACAACAGTCAATTACTATGCTCAGTCTGTAACCGTCAAACTAATTTTGCTTACAATTCGCCGCATGATCTCGCCTTCCAAACCAGTCACTCAATGCAGCTATTCATAAATCCAAACATCTTGTAACGTATTAACTGCTTCAATTTGCCTTGCGATCTACAGAGAATCAAGAATGTGACCCTCAAGCTCCCTTTGCTCCCTGACCCATTTCCAGTTCTTGTTCCCACAACCACCTTCCATTACCGATCTCCAATCCTTTTCCAGGAGTCACCTCTCAACCCTTTCTGAATTCTATTCCCTCAAGTAATGTCCCCCAGTATTGTCTTTCCGATCACCTTTCCCTGTCTGACCTTTTTCCACTTCTGATCCCGTGACTCTGTTCCTCCTCAGAACCTCTAAATACATTTCCACTTAACAATTCTACAATTCATAGAATTTTACAGTATGGAAGGACTATCACGTCTTCTGCCAGCTCCTGAAAGCGATACACAGATAGTGCAATTCTTCAGCCCTTTCTCTTTATGCCTTTTTTTACTACCAAACTGACAAGAGGAAATTGAATATCCTTTTGGTTTTGTCAAATTTTTTATAATTTTCAACACCTCGAAAGGCACTTCTTAATCTTCTCTGCTCCAATGAGGATCAGCTCAATTTTACATGTATCTAAAATCTCTCATTCCTCGTTGGCTCGAGTAATACTCTTTTTTTCTCTCTCCGGGCTTTACCATCATTTCACAAAACAAGGGGCCGAAAACAGATGAAAGAAAAATGTTTCAGACAATGAAAAGTAGAGGGTGAGTGGGACAAAGAGACCAAAGTACAAAGAAATATTGGAGCAGAAATTATATCATTCAGCCTATGGAATCTGTTCTGTAATTTAGACATGATTGATATGTTTTCGACCCCAATATTCTCCCAATAACGTTCTCACCTTGACATTCATTCTTATTCTTAAATTATTCAGTGGCATGAATTCCACGACCTTCTGTGGCGATGAATTCCATCGATTCACCACTCTCTTGCTGAAAATATGTTTCTCCTTATCTGCGGATTGGAGGGTGGCTAATGTTGTCCCACTAAACAAGGAAGGGGGGAGAGAGAAAACGGAATTATAGAGCAGTTATACAGACATCAGTGGCGGGGAAAATGCTGGAGTCAATTATAAAAAATGAAATTATAACTCATTTAAGTAGCAGTAACAGGATAGGTCACAGTCATCATGGATTTACGAAGGGGAAATCGTGCTTGACTCATCTTCTGGAAAGTTTTGAGGATGGAAGTATGAAGATGGACAAGGCAGGCCAGTGGATGCACTGTACTTGGACTTTCAGATAGCCTTTGATAAAGTCTCACATAGGCGATAATTGAGCAAATGTCGGGCACGTGGTATTGGGGGCGAAATATTGACTTGTTTAGAAAATTGGCTGGCTGACAGGAAGCAAAATATAGTGATAAATGGGTCCCTTTCGGAGTGGGAGGTGGTGACCAGTGGGGATCATAATGTTCGGTGCTGGGACTGCAGCTGTTTACAATATACATTAATGATATAGATTAAGACATTAAAAGTAATATTAGCAAATTTGCGGATGACACAAAGCTGGATGGAAGGGTGAAATGTGAGGAGGATATTGTAAGAATTAAGGTGGCTTGGGCAGGTTAGGTGAGTGGACATATGCAGGAAGGGCATTCTGGCTATTGAGGGAGTGCAACGTCGGTTCATAATGTCAATTTCCGGAATGGCGGAATTATCATATGTTGAAAGTTTGAGTGACTGGTTTTATAAGTACTTGTGTTCAGAAGGTTGAGAGTGGAGCTGATTACAACGTAGATGATTATTAAAGGATTGGACACTCTGGAGGCAGGAAACACGTTTCCTCTGATGAATGAGTACAGAACCAGAGGACACAGTTTAAAAATAAGGGGTAGGCCATTTGCAACAGAGTTGAGGAGAAAAAACTTCACACACAGAATGGTGGATATATGGAATGCTCTGCCCAACAAGGCAGTGGAGGCGAAGTCTCTGGATACCTTCAAGAAAGGGAGGGATAGAGCTCTTAAGTATATTGGAATCAAGGGTTATGGGGGTAAGACAGGAACAGGATACTGATTGTGGTTGATCAGCCATGTTCATAATAATTAGTGGTGCTGGCTCGAAGGACCAAATGGCCTACTCCTGCCCCTATTGTCTATTGTCTTCGAAAAAAATCTTCCTTCTCCCAGTGTCTCCTGCAAATGTGAACATTTTCGCAATATTTACTCTGTCTAGCCCATTCAATATTCTGTATGCTTCAATAAGAACTTTCATCCTTCTAAACTACATCGAGTAGAAACCCAGAGTCCTCAAATGTTCCTCATGTGTTAAAAGAGGAACGACGATGAGGAATACAAGGCAGGATGATATTGATCATGATTTGAATTAATATCACTAACAGTTTCACAACAGATGCTAAAGCTTCACTATGCCTGCAATGTAAAAAAAAAAGTAGACTGCCAAATTGTACGCAGCAACGACCCATTCTGAAACTGAATGACTTTTTCATTTGGTCGTGGGAATGATTTGTCTTAAGGTATTCCCTCAATCTCTGATTTGTACTGAGGTTCGGGGATCTTGTTGTGCTACCCCTTGTTGTGATCTGTAATACAGTGTGTCAATGAACACTGGATGCAGAGTTAGAAATAAACGTTGCACTGAAGGATTTAAATAGTTGAGGGCAGTCATTCAAAAAAGACAAAATGCAGAATGAAGCGGAGCATGAAATTCATTGAACACGTCTTTTAATATATGTTGTGCAGTCTTGTTAGAACAAAGAACAAAGCACATTACAGCACAGGAACAGATCCTCTCTCTGAATCTACCACCTACTGTCTAAGGATTTGCATCCCATTGCTCCCTGCACATTCATTCATCTATCTAGATACATCTTAAATGAGGCTATCATGCCCGCTTTTACAACATGTTCCAGGCACCAACCGTGTTCTGTGTAAAGAACATTCCACGTATAATTCCAATAAACATGCACCCTCTCACTTTGAACTCGTGACCAATAGTAATTGAGTCCCCCTCCCTGGGAGAAAAAACTTGCTGCTATCCACACTATCTACATCTCTCATGATTTTGTAGCACAGCATCAGGCCCCTCGTCAATCTCTGTCTTTCTAATGAAAATAATCCTTAGCTACGCAAGCTTTTCTCGTCGCCAACATGATTTATACCAGGAAACATCCTGGTGAACCTCCTCTGCACACTCTCCAAACCACCCACATCGTTTTGGTAAAGCTGGTGACCAGAACTGTACTATTTGGAGTACTCCAAATATAGCCGAACCAGCATTTTATATAGCTGAAACATGACCTGCCAACTCTTATATTCAATACACTGTCTGATGAAGGAAAGCATGCCATGCGCCTTCTTGACGAGTCTATCGACCGCTGTTGCCACCTTCAGAGTACAATGGACCTGAACACCCAGATCTCTCTGTACATCTGTTTACCCCAGGACTCTTCTATTTAAGATATCGTTCATTCTTGAATTGGATCTTCAAAAATGCATATCTTTGCATTTGCCCAGATTGAACTTCATCTGCCATTTTCTGCCCAAGTCTCAAATATATCGATACTCTGTTGTATTCTCTGGCAGTCGTCTTCACGAACTGCTTCTCCACCAATCTTATTTTCATTTGCAAACTTGATAATCAGACCACCTATAACTTCCTCCAGATCATTTATGTATGTCACAGAAAACAGTGGTCCCAGCACGGATCCCTGTAAAACACCGCTGGTCACAATTCTCCACTTTGAGAAATTCACTTCCACTACTATTTTGTTTCCTGTTGGCCCAGTCAGTTCTCTATGCATCTAGCTCATACACGTTGGACCCCATTAGATTTCACTTTCTCCATCAGCCTACATGATCAAACGCCTTACTTAAGTCCATGTGTATGACATCGACAGCCTTTCCCTCATCAATCAACTTGCTACTTCTTCAAAGAATCCTGAAAACCTGGTAAGAAATTACCTTCAATGCACAAATTCATGTTGCCTACCACTTATAAGCCAATCTTTAAGCAAATAGGAATAGCTCCTATCTCCTCCAGCAGCTTCCTTACCACTGACATCAGGCTCACTAGTCTATAATTACCTGGATTATACCTGCTACCTTTCTTATTCAACGGCACAACATTTGCAATTAGCCAGTTGTCCGGGACCTCACCTGTTGTCAAGGATACTGAAAAGTTCTGTTCCGGCCCCAGCTATTTCCTCTCGTGCTTGCCTCAGTAAGCTCAGGTAGCTGAATAATGTCCTCTGTTGTCTGTTTCCTTCATACATTCAAACATTCTTATTGGTATGTGAGAAGACAATTCAGCCCCTCCATTTTTATCTCCCATAACATTGCATCACCACTCAGCCAAACCTATAATTCCTTTCGATAAGTCAAATTTCATCTTGGTTTCCACCTTCATCTTGGTGCTTCTTGGTGGATTGGAATAAATTCCAAATTTTGTTTGTTAACATTTTTCTCTTGCGTCCACTTTGGTCAGTCCTCCGGGCAGTAGTCAGTGCCTTCCCTCTTCTTACCTACCCATCATTCCCATCTGAGTGAAAAGCTGGGGCATCACTTCCTTTGGCAGCAGTTTTTCAATTCTTGTATGTATTAACCTTTGTAACCTAATTCAGAAAGGGCAGACACACAGAAAGAACGAATCCAAAGGATCGCTGAGATGGTACGGCACAGAATAAGACTATTTAGTTCATTGTTGCTACGTCTGGTTCAGAAATGTATATGAAATCGGAGTAGAAATAGGCAATTCAGCCCCTCCAGGCTGCACCACCATTCAAAGTGATCATTGCTGATCTTATCTCAGCCTCAACTCCACATTCCAGCCCATTCACAATCAAACATCTGCCTGTCTTATCCTTATATTTACTTAGTATCCGAGCATCCACTGCATTCTCGGATATCACTTCCACAGATTCACGACTTTTGAGAGAAGTGAATTCTCTCCTCTTTGTTTTAAATTTGTTACTCTCAAAACTACAACCTCTCGTTCTAGTTAGCACCAAGTAAGCGTGCGCGTGTGTGTGTGTGAGTGTGTTGATGGTACTGTCAGTTTGTATTATGCTCTGAGCTGGTGCTCTCCCCTCTCCTTCGTTGCTAAATCGTGAATTGTTTTCAACTTCTGCCGCCAACAGTGTCGTAGCATGATAGGTTAGCAAGAGGCATTACATTACTTTAGACACTGCTGTTACGATACAGTGGTAAACACTTCAAACTAATTAAATCAACACCTCGCAATCTGTTAAAGTATGATTGACAGAGAACTCCCAAATTCCATTAAAGAAAAAATATCAATTTATTCCTCAACTCTAAAATGAACATAAATAAAAACATTCACTCTGTCAAAGGTACAGTCCACACCTTCAACTTCTTAACACCAGAGATAACTAGTCCTACCAACACAGATGCAAACACACTAACACATTAATTCAGACACACATAAACACACATCAGCGTCTTCTCTGTATTGTTCTCCCACTAGTGATGTTTTACTTCTCGAGTGAAGCTGCCAATTAAAAATGACTGTGTCTGTGATGCGAGAGGGGATATTGTGTAATGTTACAAGTCATCCTTTGATATCCCTCTTTCTGAGCTTGACCATCCAGACAGCCCTCGATTTCTTATCAAGTGTTGAGTGAATAGAGAGCAGTGAACATTCAAACATGTGCCTCGAATTACGTGACCAGTGACAGAGACATCGGCCCTGCGTTTTATGTTGTCCAGAGTGTATCCAATCCTTGCCTACTCTGTAATTCCATCAGGTTTCAACATTGATTGATAACATATACTCCCCTTAGAGTAAGTACAACAAAAGTTCTTATCTTCACATGCTTTCAGTTTTCATCATCTGTGTAATCGTGGAACGTTTTGCTCCAAGATAACATGGAAATTACCACAGATCTTATGCTACAGAAGACATTGTTACAGATTTAGTGCTGTTTGTGGGAACTTGCTCTGTACGATGGATCTCTCAGATTCCCACATAACAACAGTGTTGACACATCAAAAGAACAAGAGTGTCACCACCTGAAGAGCTTGGGGACATGCCAGGTGATTTCCAGCACTATATAACCTCATATTATTTCTTGCTTTTCGCTATTACTCCAGTGTAAATTATACAATAATCTGAAGCCACACGGACATTTTGTTCAAACACAGCCCGATGATGTTTGGCTTCAGTGAATGGTCGCAGTTATTCTCTGAGATACTCTGTTTCTAACGCTGTTTTCTTCTCCACGAGACGTCAGTCGTTAAAGGAGCGATTTCATTCTACAATATTATCAGTCTCCAATTTACTTAAGGTCACTACTTGAACCTTTATTGATATCAATCTGTACGGTCCTTCCACAAGCATCACAGAAGATTCACAAACAGATTCAGGAATACTGAAGCAACATCTCTGCAACAACCAACACAATTTCAACTCACTGTCCTTTTTTTTTAAAAAAAAACAGATTCTTGGGCTCAAAACTGGGGCAAAGCTTTATGTTTTATTGATTTGATTTCTTGTCACATGTACCTAAGTGCATTGAAAAACTTTGTTTATGAACAGTACAGGTATATCATAGTAAGCAAAGATGCACAGATCACAGGTGAAAAAGGCAATTGGATAGAGTGAGATATGCAGGCTGCACCACACGCAACATACAGTCGTCAAGCTCACCGTTATTTGAGGTTACAAAGTCCATTCACCTGTCTAATAACAGCAGGGAAGAGCAGGAGATAATTTCCGAAGTGGAATGCGCCTTTGGTGATGTTGTTGGCCTTTCTGCACCAGTGAGACACGCAAATGGAGTCCACGAATGGAAGGTTGGATTCCGTGATGTCTGGGCTGTGCACATAACCTTCTGCAGTTTCTTATGGTCCTGGGGCAGGTCGTGTCTCACAAACATCATTGGATATTTTGAGAAGGTGGCCAAGCATGTAGATAAGGGTAGAACAGTTGACGTGATATACATGGACTTCAGTAAAGCCTTTGATAAGGTTGCACATAGTAGGCTATTAGACAAAATGCAGAGGCATGGAATTGAGGGTGATTTAGCAGTTTGGATGAGAAACTGGCTTTTTGACTGAAGGCAGCGAGTGGTGGTTGATGGTAATTATTCAGCCTGGAGTCCGTTTACTTGTGGCGTTCCACAAGGAACTGTTTTGGAACCACTGCTGTTTGTCATTTTTGTAAATGACTTAGACGCAGACATAGGCGGATGGATTAGTAAATTTGCAGACGACACTAAAGTCGGTGTAGTAGTGGAAACTCTGGCAGAATGTTACAGGTTGCAGGGGGGCTTAGATAAACTGCAAGATTGGGCTGAGAGGTGGCAAATTAAGTTCAAAGCAGCTAAATGTGAGGTGATGCACTTTGGGAAGAATAAGAGAAAGGCAGATTGCTGTGTAAATGCGAAGGTTCTTGGTAGTATGGATATGCAGAGGGATCTTGGAGTCCATGTACATAGGTCCCTGAAACTTGCCACCCAGATTGATAGTGTTGTTCAGAAGTCATACGGTGTCTTAGGTATCATTCGATGATGGACTGAGTTCCAGAGCCTCCATATCATGTTGCAACTGGACAGAACGATGGTGCGGTCACAATTTTAAAATTGTGCACACTTCTGGTCCCCATATCTCAGGAAGGATGTGGAAGGTGCAGAGGAGATTTACCAGAACGTTGCCGGGTCTGGAGGGAAGGTCTTATGAGGAAAGGCTGAGAGACTTGTGTCTGTTCTCATTGCAAAGAAGAAGGCTAAGAGGGGATTTGATAGAGAAATACAAGATGAACAGAGAATTACATAGGTTAGACAGTGAAAGTCTTTTTTCTAGAATGATGACGTCAGCTTGTACGAACGGGCAAAATTAAAAATTGAGGGATGATAGATTTAAGACAGATGTCAGAGGCAAGTTCTTTACGTGGTAGGGCGTGAAATTCCCTACCTGCTAATGTAGTCAACTTCGCCACATTAGGGTGATTTAAACAATCCTTAGATAAGCACATGGATGATTTTGGGATAGTGTATGGAGACGAGCTGAGAGTAGTTGCACCATAGAATATCCCTGATGACCTCCTTCTTCGAGGACAGGCACTTCTGCTCCAATGTGGTAGACAAAGCCCTGCGTGCATCTGCTATACTTACCACACCTCTGCCCATGAAATTCAACCCTCATTTCCCAACAAGGACAAAACCCCGCTAGTCCTCACTTTCCACCCAACTGATCTCCGGATGCACCACATCATCATTCGCCGTTTCTGCCACCTCCAAACAACCTCATCCCCGTTTGTGTTTCAGAGAGATCATTCTCTCCGCTACCCTTGTCTGGTCTACATCCCTGACCAACACAACCACCCCTCCTGGCACTTCCACTGCCACGACAAGAAGTGAAAAAGCTGCACCGGCATCTTCCCTCTCACCTCTAAGATCCCATTCGACCTGTAGTTCCACCAATATCATCTCCTGTATCAGTTGCAGTAGATGTGCCCTTAAGCTATTTAATTTTCTATCTCCAGTCATAACTGGAACTGCAGCAAAGAGCTTCAATCAAACACATTAATACACAAGTACTGTAGGTCTAAACGCAACATGACGCAGAGATCACTCAAACTTGTGCTCACAATTAGTAAAGGATTTTACTGTCGCACAGTCTTCTCTGAAGTTGTAATTCCATTAAAATGAAATCAAACCAATCCCCACCATCCCCACCTTGATGTTCAATGATGATTCCATCGCTGAATTCTGCACAAGTGCCATTCTGTGTTGGGCCAGTAATTTTTCGCTGATACTGAATAACATACACACTAATGTAATATCAGCAGGTCAGAGACTGGGCATTCCATAGCATTAACCCTTGATTCTACCGAGGCGACAGTCCGCCGTTTGATTAATCATGTGTCAACCACTTGAACAAGAACTAATTGCGCTATCCCCACACGGGCAGCATGTACAACATGCACTGCCTCTGCTCACAAAGATCTCTTTGGCAGAATACTCTCTCGCTATGATCAGCAACAAGAAAATAAAAGGCTCAGCAGATGCAGTGCAAACCACAACAATTCTGTACAGATAGCTACATAACCGTTCCTTCACAATGTTGGAGCTCAAACTTTGTATATTGCTTCCTAACAGCACTGCTCCATGTGCTTACCCCAGCACCGACTGTGGTGCCTCAGTGAGGGAGCTCATCACCACCTTCGAAAGTTCAATTTGTGTTAACACGTTACTTTGGACAAGGCAGCACACTTAGTAATAAACAAACGCTGGCAGAGACAAGCATAATGAATAGTAAATTCTGCTACACATGCTGACACGTAGCAATGATTTCGTGCAAGTGAACGCTGGATATAGAATCAGTTGCAGAACGATGGAATCTGCACTGTTGATTTAGAAATTAGTTGTTTCATTTGTTGACAAAATTAAGTGAAAAAAGTGTGTCTCCACAGATTTCAAAGGCTGTAAGGGCTTTGGTTGTTCTCGCTGTTTAATGCATTTAACAATTTTATTAAAGAATACGAGCACAGTTTTTTCGATATATAATTTCAGTTTCATCACACTGTACTTTTTTGCTATAAACTTCGTGTCTTTCGATCTTATACTCCACAACAACCTGATGAAGGAGCAGCGCTACGAAATCTTGTGATTCCAAATAATCCTGCTGGACTGTTACCTGGTGTTGTGTGATTTTTAACTTTGTCCATTTTCCATTGCTCTCTGAACTTAGTCCAAGTCAAGGCATAACGACAAGAGTTTTCTTTTTTACCTTTTTATCGCCACTCAGCACGTGCAGTATGAAGCCCAGTTCACGTGCAAGCTCAGGTATCCATATGGGACTACAGTCAACGTAATGCATGCATCTCTATATTGAATAAACCATCAGCATTGTCCACAATAAGACAAGATTTTCGCAGATAACACAGAGTTTTTCACATGCATCCCAAACTGCTTAAATCACAGGAACAACCTGACGAGGAATCGCTCTGCATTCAATGAAGCACAAAACAATTATCAGCCTTAGAAATTAACAAGGATTGATTTTTTGCCAAGAAACTGTTTCTTTTACAGTTACATGAGAAGTAAAAAAAAACGCTGTTTGTTTAGCAGTTACATGGGACATAAGCAGAGATTTACATTGTATCTGTTTAAACACGAGAGGAATTGAGGCAGAGGCATATTATATATATATGTACACACACACACACACACACATATTTATATGTGAGAGAGACAGAAAGTGAGCAAGGGAGACACAGCCTCAGAACCTTCACGTTTTAAGACATTCCTTTTAATTGTTTCCCATTGCTGGCAGATGGGTTCTGTCTGTCTGTATCTCACTCTCTCTCTCTCTCTCTCTCTCTCTCACACGCACACACACACACACACGCACACACACTCACGCGCGCACGCACGCACAAAAACGGACACATAGACACAGCACATTGAGTGACACGCACATACACAGACACAGAAAAACATAATTGTGCATTTCGAAACAGACATGCATACACACACACACACTCATATACAGAGACACACACACACAGAAGCTTATTGTGCCTCAATATGTTGTCAGCGAAGAGGCCGATCGCTTTAATAAACTCAAGTGCATTTTTTACAAAAGAAAACTTGGCTCTAATTTTCACGTTTGATCTACGTCATCATTTGATGCTCAGATAGGCGACAAAAAGGTCCAATTTAATCAAGCGTTAATTCCTTCATTCAAAACGTGCTCCATTTCTATTTCTCTCACTTCCTGGCACCGACACACACACACATACACACACACACACAAGAGAGATAGGCTAAGCTTAGTTTGTTTTCTTTGGAGCAGAGAGGTTCCGAGGAGTTCTGATTCAGCTTTTAATGATTATGAGGTCACGGGCAGAGTGGGTACGAAGTATCTGCTCCGCTTCATCGAATTGGCCAGACCAAAGAGGAGAACATTTTAAGGGAATTGGCAGGGTGGTAGACGGGAATTGAGGGAACAATTCGTCATTCACGGAGAGGTATTAGTGTGAAATGCTCTGCTTGGGAGGATTGCTGAGGACGGAACATTGCACACTTTAATAAGCACTTGACGTCGATGGGTCTGTGGGAAAGTGGCCTCATGTAGCTTTTGTACATCTTTGGCAGCAGATACTTGATGGGCTGAAGCGTCTCTTTAGAATTCTGTGATTTGATGTATCGGTGGGTCTCCCTAAGTTATCAGGAATCACATTGGACCCAAATCTCCATAAAATAATGAGAATTCTTGAAACTTTATATAAAGCATGGAAGCCATTGCAGCCATTGTGCATATACTGGCTGCTAAAAGGAAAACCCCACTTGTCCTATTCTCCAGTCCTCTCTCTGCAGTCCTCTATATTCATCACTTCCAAACATATACCTAGATCTCTTTTTTGGAACTTGCGATGGAATTCACCTCCACCACACACCCAGCACTCCTGATAGCTCTTGACGTGATAACTCCCAGTGGGACAACATGAAGGGAGTACAGGAGCACAGGGACCTGGTGAGCGTTTTTCAATATGATCAGCAGGTGTCCATGCAGGACGAAACAGTTTTAAGAAGCACATTGCAAAAACTAACAAATCTATGACTGAGGACACTTCTCCTCATCTCATTCTAAGCTCTCTTGCTGAAATTCTTGAAAATATAAGCTTACTTACTGACCTACTAACAAGTGGAAACGAAACATCCTGCATTACCCTTTCAAAATTGTCCACAACTTTGAGCATCTGAATGAAATTATCGCTTCTCGGCGCCTAGGAGAATAAACACAGTTTCTCTATTCTTTCTTTCTCTTTAAAATTCTGCATTCATCATCGACGATGCACACTGCTGCTACTTGGCAGTAGATACACTGCTCTAGATGTGTTGCCCACCAATTGGCTGTTTTTCCCAGGATTGTGTAGAGTTTCTTAGGCATTGTCGGAGTTGCACCCGCTCAAGCAAGTCGGAAGACTTCCATTGCAATCCTGACTTGCACCTTATAAACGGTGAACAGACTTCAGGGAGTTAGGAGATGAGTTACTCGCCCAAGTTTCCCAAGGCCCGCAACTGTTTTCGTAACCTTCATATTGACATGGCCGTAATTTATATTGCATTCAGTTTCAGATCAACTATAACCCTCAGAACATAAATAGCTTTTACTTAAAGGCAGAGAGAAGCTCTCTGTCTTCAACACAGTGTATTTGAAATTTCTTGACAAGAACTCCATACCTGTGGTGGAACAGCCCTTTCAGTACTCATGTTCCAGGAATTGTATTCAGTGGTTATTACAAAGTGGTCATAGTTTCCACGTCGTGAAAGTGCATTGTTTGAAGGAACGTTGCCATTTTTAACAATCACTGATAAATTTCCCCTTTCTATTGAAGTGGTTTGCAAAGACTGCTTCTCAAGAAATATTAGTTCCCTTCTGCCAGGATAATCTGCACACTCGACAGGTAATTGTGCAATGGTCTTGTGGATGGAGTGCTGTTGTAACAACTCAGAATCTAAGTTGATCTAAGCAAGCAAATCTACTGTGTAAATCAGCTAGCAGAAGAGGGTCACACCTAAAACTGTAGTGTCCATACAGATAAACTGGATAAGATAAGATTCTCCACAGGAGGAAACATCAGGGAAGTTATCAGCTCTCTTTAAACTGGCAGTTCTCTGTATGCAAGCATGATATAAAGGGGCATTTTTGTAATGCATGGTTTGAACAATCACAGTTTTGCGATTGAGTGGAAAGCTGATAGTACAACGTTCTGAACTATTTATGTAATTGAAGAATTCGAAAGAGAAACAACCAATTATCGTGAAATGGTTAGATGCATTTTCGATGGAGAAGTCCATCAGCAATAAAGAGGCCCAATATATCGTCAGAAATGAAAAGCAATGAGTCGTATAAGTGTGACTTCCAAACAAAACAAAATTGGCACTTGCGTGGCGTGAAGACATGATGATGAGGGAAAGATTAACAATTGAAACCGAAATGCAATCGTTCACTAATTGATTGTGGAATCTAATCAAGTTTCATTTGATTGCTTCATAAAGTTCTTTTTGGTTGAATGTCAATCTTGTCAGTTGAATTCGGATGGATTTTCTTTGTCAAGTAAAGGTAGTCCGTTTTGCAAAGTTATAGAGAGGAAACAATGATGTTGGATGTTAAAATGAAATGAGTTTAAAAGCGATTTACAGCATGTAAGCAGCAGGGTTCGCACACTGCAGTTGCGTGTCAGATGAACTCTTGTATAATGTCTCAGGTTGAGATGACAGAGCTGGTGTTCTCAATTTGTCACCTATTGATTTTAAAGACTGTAGCAATTGATAGAAATTAATATCTTTCCTAACCTGCCATTTTGACGTGAGTACAGAATTTGTAAGAATTGTAAGGGGGTGGTAAGGGATAGCTACATGCCAGAAGGCAAGAGTTTTAGGTTGGTGAAGGGCAATTATAATGCGATTAGCCAAGAGTTCGGAGGCGTAGACTGGGTTAGCAATTGCCCTTCAAGTACTTCGACAATTTCGGTTTTTATTCACAATATGCTAAATTATTACCAAAACGATTGTAATTTTCGTATCTTCTGTCAACTTCCTAATCTGCATCATACATTTGAGACCAATACTTCTATGTCTCAAATGGACAGTGTATGATCAAATTTTCTGCACTTCAGATCCACACTGCAGGATGCCTTCCAGTGATAAAACAAAACTTCCCTTTGGGACGATGCTTCTCCTTTACAAGGTGATGATGTCCTTGTTTCATTTTAGACATGTAGTAAAAGGCACAGGTTAAGGAAAGTCTGCGTTTTGACGGTTTATATGACTAGTTCGATCATAGTTAACATCTACTCCCTCAGAAAAGAAAAGCCTTTCACGTTTGAAAAAAAGACCTCTAAAATTAAAGAGAAGTGACTCGTTCTCCCAGCCCAGCCTTACTCTGGTTGGATTTGATTTTTAGCAGTCTGGCAATTCACCAAAAGCAGATGGAACCAAGAGAAGCAAGTCCATGCTGACGACGCGTCACGCCCGAAATGACTTCTCTCCTGCCAGAACCTGAGTTTTATTTTAACTGTTGTGCCACGGGGTATTTATGGGTTTTGTGGCAAGTATTGGGGGCAGCATCATTAAGTTGGCATAATCTGTTAGGTTTTCAGATAGAATGTGATTCTGTATTCTGTTCTGTTTTGCTTGTGTTTTGTTTGGTAATCTTGTTAATAAATTCTGTTTTGTTACAAGCTGAGTGGTTTGACCAGCTGCATCCCTCATGGACTATCAGAGCAACATCTGCTTACAACAACTAGCAAAGGTGTGTTTGGGCTACTTCCTTAAAAAGTTTTGAGGGAATCTGGTCTGGCCCATAACACCTTACTGGGTCGACCTTCCATTGAGCCAAACATTGTTACAGTATGATTTTTCTCTTCAAGTCTTTGAGTATTATGCACATCATGGAATATTTATATCTCGATTATTTAATCCCATAGAATATTGTTTTCATGACCATGTGCAGTGATTACTGTTTTAATACAGCAATGATAACTTACTCCATATTATGTCTGTTTTTGCACATCTCGGATATCCCAGCATGCGTTTTTTACTCCTGACTCATATTCTCAATGCTGGATGCATTTGTGTTTGGGTAGAAATCAATATCTTCTGAGAACAATATGATATAGACCCAACAATCCACAATCTTGGTATGATTTCCATGTGAAAAGCTAGTCATACATTGAATGCTACCTGAATGTTTCTATTTTGTGCCATTAATCACATTCTGTCTTCATGAAGGATTTTTGCAAATATATTTGCAGATTATTGAGCTTATTTCTCTTCGTGTTATTTTGTTGATCCCTCTGTCTGTTTCCAATACATTTGAAATAGCATTGCAAAAATTACACTTAATCCTTAGAAACTATTAACAGGGAACATCATTTTATGAGCTCCTTGAAGATTATTAATTGCCTGATCATACATTAAAAGTAAAATTGATAAATATATTATTTTAACAGGTGAGGAAATTTATGTAAGCGCCAGATGAATAGTATGATACTAAGCTATTTGACAGTGTGTGTTGCAAAGAGGATGATGAGTGACTTGGACACACTGGCTGAATGGGAACTCAATTCACAAATGTAACATAAAGTGGAAAAATATGAGGCTATCCACTTTGGTCTCAAATATTGGAAGAGAGATTATTATCAGAATGGTAACAGGTCAGGGAAGGGTGACGTGCAACGAGATCTGGGTATCATGGTGCAACGGTCGCTGAACGTTAGCATGGAGGTAAGCAGTCTGTCAGGAAACCTCATGGCATGCTGGCCTTATCGCAATGCCGGTGAATATCAGAGTAAGGATGTCTAACCGCACGTATGTAGGGCCTTGGCGAGGCCACACCTTGAGTCCTACGTGCTGTTTTGATCTCGTTGCCTGAGGAAGAACGTTCTTGATATTGAGGGCGTCCACCATTGGTTCAAGAGAGTAATTCTGGAGTTGGCCAGACTGACATATGAGGAAAGTCAAATGTGCACCGATAAAAAAAGTGCAACAGATCCGGCAACATCCGATGAGCGGGAGAGTCGGCATTTAATAAGCCCTTCTTCAGGAATGTTAAGGTGGTAATGTTTGAGACATAAATTGAGGCGTGGCGTCGGGCTGGGTGGACGTTTGATGGCATGGCGGTAGATGGATGCAGGTGGGAAGTGATTCGAAACGTTAGTGGGAAGATTAGTCTCGATGGCTGAGAAGGAGGATGGGTAGCTTGGTAGGGTTAAAAAGGCTTTGCTGACTTGGAAAGTTCGATCAGGAATGAAGTTGGGGAAAGGGGAAATGAGGAAACTGGTGAAATCGACATTGTTTCCGTGTGCTTGGAGGGCCCAAGGCGGAAGATGATTTGTTCTTCTTCCAGTTGGTGGGTGGATTTGATTTATCATTGAATGAAGGTGAGGAAAGTTTGGTTGGATTGAGCTTGTATTCAATGGAAATTAAAAAAATGGCATGCCGTGGTCACAGGAACGTATGACATGCTCATGGGACTAGACACGCTAGATAATGGAAGAATGTTGCTGATGTTGGTGAATGTTCAGAACTTGGGGTCATAGCCTAATAATAAGGTGGAAACCAGTAAGGTTTGAGATAAAGAAGAATTGCTTCATTCACAGAGTTGTGAACCCGTGCAATTCTCTCACACAGGATTCTTTTTCTGGCCAATTCATCCAATACATTCAAGGAGGTGTGGGGAGAGGGTTGGAATGAGTTAGTGAGACGTCATTGTCAGCGATGATCCTATTGAATTTTAGCACGTGCTCGTTACGCCGAATGCTTTACTCCTCATCCATTGTCTGTGTTTCTATGTTTCTAATATTGTGGATATGGTACTGCAATAGTAAGGACAGCGTCTGTGAGCAATGACTCTACTCATCACAAAAATGATCTGTTAACAACATTTCTACAATACTATTTTTATCGTGCATGTGGCAGGATTTGTTTCCTCACTCGCTCTGCTGGAATTGAATAATTGCATATCATTTACGCTCAGGTAAGGGGGGGTAGATATAGGACTGATGTTAGGGGTAGGTTCTTCACTCAGCGAGTCGTAAGTTCATGGAATGCCCTGCCAGTAGCAGTGGTGAACTCTCCCTCTTTATGGGTATTTAAGCGGGCATTGGATAGGTATATTGAGGATAGTGGGTTAGTGTAGGTTAGGTGGGCTTCGATCGGCGCAACATCGAGGGCCGAAGGGCCTGTACTGCGCTGTAGTCTTCTATGTTCTATGTTCTAGGTGCAAGAAACTTTAAGCCAAATAGGCTGCTTGAGAAAATGCTTTGGAAACGAACATCCTGACCAACCCAAACTTTATGAATGTACATGTTTCACAGAAAAAAAGGAATAAGAATATCAATGTGAATTTTCCTTTGATATCTCGTTTGTCATGCACGTAAACATAACTCGTAAGCCTGCACTTGGGAAAAACAATGTAACAAATGCGAATTATGCATAAACTGATTATCCCCTTGGTGGATTGATACGAACATAAATAAGCTGGTCGTCTATTAGCTCTGGCATCCGCCAGTCAGTGCCTTCTTGTTCATACAGATTTCACAGAGAAAATGGAGAAATCTGCAATAATGCCCTACTTTTGTCTGTGGAGACTTTGACAACCTCTACAGAGTTCTCCTTCCCTGTCAGTCCATTCATATTTTTCCACACATTTGAATCCACCCCTACAGATATTAACCTGCTACTTCGTTGATCAACTTGGAATCATGTAATCACCGGCTCCACTGTCCATGATACCACCAATTTTGGTGTCATCTGCAAACTTATCAGGCATGCCTTCTATGATCTCATCCCAAACCATTCTAATAAATCATGAACACCAGTGGACTCAATCCCGAACCTTGTGGTAATGGCTGGTCATAAGCATTCACTCTGAACGACAGTCAGGTACCACGCTCGGTCTTCAACCGGAAAGCTAATTTTGAATAGAATTCACCATATGATCTCGCCTTGCAAACTCAACGCGGCTATTCATAATTCCAAGCATCCTGTAGCTTGCGAACTGCTTCAATTTGCCTGGCGACTTACAGAGAACCATGGATGTGAACCCCGATGTCTCTCTGCTCCCTGACCCATTTCCAGTTCTTGCTCCCTCAAACACCTTGAATGTCTGATCTCCGATCCTTTTGCAGTCGTCATTCTCTCAATCCCTTCTGAATTCTGTCATTAATCACATGACAGCGGAGTCCTGTTAATGAAATGTGCATAAAATCAGAACAATCTTGTACATAGAGAGTACCCAAATTGCAACATTTGTGTCAAAAGGCTAGAAAGCTAGGCAATAATCAATTTCAACCAGATGTTTATATACCAAAAGCGTTTTAAACTTAAATCTGATAGCTTTGACAACATTGGAATAATCCTATTATAAGAAATATTGATATGTCATCATGGGTAATGAAAGAAGGTGGCAGTTGGACAAAGCCCCCAAAGCTAGCTGAAATACAATAATCACCCTCAACTTTCAAAAGAGATTCTCTGCCTCTCACAATGTTGCCTATGTCTTACAGAAAGCACCATCTAAATAACGAAAGGTACAAATGGCAAAACTAGTTAACATGTCTGACAGAATTGACAGAGAAGGCACACAACATCGAACAATACAGCACGGAATGAACCCTTCGGCCCTGATGTTGCGCCGCTCTTCTAACTAATCCAAGCCCATCTCCCTACACTATCCCATCATCATCCATGTACTTATCAAAGGATTGTTTAAATCTCCCTAATGTAGCTAGGTTGTCTGTCTCTGACATCTGTCTTAAATTTATAACCTCTCAAATTGTAGTTATGCCCCCTCGTGCAAGCTGATATGATCATCACAGAAAAATGGCTTGCTCTGTCATCTACCCTATCTAATACTCTGGTCATTTTGTACGTCTCTATCAAATCTTCTCTTCGCCTTCTTCTTTCCAATAAGAACAGATCCAAGTATCCCAGCCTATCCTAATAAGACCCTCCTCATAAGACCAGAAAACATCCTGGTAAATCGCCTCTGCACATTTGCCAATGCTTCCACCTCTTTCCTATAATGGGGAGACCGGAAATGCACGCAATATTCCAAGTTCGGCTGCACTTTTGTATAGTTGCACATGACATTACATCTCTGGAACTCAATCCCTCACTCAATAAAACCAAACACACCAAAGAACAATCTGGAAGGCACATAATCTGGCTTTACAAATCACTATCAATGGACGAAACATCACAGAAGCGCTTCACAGGAGGCTTCCGAGCACTGAGGGTGTCACCTCGATAGGGGATGAAACGTCTGCAACAAAATTCCCAGTTCGGCGAACAGAACCACAACAGCCCCTCACTTTTTCGGACGATTTGTCGAAATATTGAACAAACCTGACCTGTCCAACCTTAAGAAGAGACGTTTCCAACAGAAGCAGTGCGTAATATTATCGGAGGTCAAGTCCATGTTTTCAGATTAAAAGCAGAACACAATCTATATTCAGGAGCACATGGATATTTTATTTCAACTTATGACACACAACAGAAGACGGGAATGTTTGGGTGGATTAGACCAGCATTTCCAACTAAGGGACGGATTTTCAGTTTTTAAAATCCTTGTTCTCTCGGTCAGCTGCCTGCTCTCATACAACACATCAAAGTCTACCTCCCCCATCCCTTATCCCTGCAGTTTGAATTGCCTAGTAATCAAACTCAGGAGAAACCGGGAATAGGAAAATCCACCGAATTAAGTAAAAATATACCCTGTGAGACTAAGACCACCCCAGTCATGGGGTCACAGCAGAGAGATTCAGTGCAAACGAGGTAAGATGGAGGATACATACTGGCAGACAAAGGGGGAGAGAGATTGAAAAAAACATAGAGACGACAGGGAGAGAGAGACTGGGGAGTGGGCGGCGGGGGAGGACTGAGAGACAGCGCGATTGAGAGAAGAAAATGGCACAAAGGTAGAGAGAGAAATTCCCGGGAGAGAAACGACCCGCTTGGTAGTTCATGCATTTCCTACTTGGGGTGAAGTGGAAGTTGTCATTCCTCTCTCTGTTACAGCTAAAGCTTGCATTCTCTTCCTGCTGCCAAACTGAAGATAAGAAATTTTGTTTTCTTACGCATGCCTTCACGAAGTAAGTGTTTTAGGATGTTATTATATTTGAACAGTTGCAGTTTCGTAGTCAAATAATCTCGAACATTGTTAGGTTTTCCACTAGAATCACGTTAGTCGAACTCTTCTTTCCTTTGCATTTTAACTGCAGGTTATGAAGAAAGTGTGTTTTGCTTCAAACCCAGTACTTTGACCAAAATGCATCCAGAACACAATTCCTTACACTTGGCTTTGAACTTAAGAAAACAAATGGAGTGTACACTACCTTCTTAATGTTTCTAGATGGGTCTTGGTCTGGTCCATGACAAACTGAGGGCTCAGCCAATATCACAACCTTCATTTGCAGGTCGAAATTGGAAACATTAGATTTAAAGACAGGGAGCAGTGATGTCTCGAACAAAGAACAAAGAAAATTACAGCACAATAACATGTCCTTCTGCCCTCTAAATCTGCACTGATCCAGATCGTCTATCTAATCCCTATTTTATAAGATTCTGTATCCCTTTACTCCATGCCCATTCATATATCTGTTGAGATATAACTTAAATGACTCTATTGTTCCCCTCCAACCACCTCTGCTGGCAACGCGTTCCAGGCACTAAGCACACTGTCTGCATGATGACCTTTCTACGCATATCGCGCCACAACGTTTCCCTTCTCACTTTAAACTCGTGACCCCGAGTAATTGAATTCTCCACTCTGCGAAAGGTTGACTTGATATCCATCCTGTCTGCACCTCGTCATGATTTTGTAGGCCTCATAGGTATGCTGGTGTTCTCTTTTCAGGTGTTTCATCCGCTTGGTTGAAATAGGGAGTGCTTTGTCCAATAAAGGACTTAGAGTCACTTCAGAGTTTACAGGGGTTGAGAATTTTAGAAAAAGTGAGCAAGGTCATGCTTTTGGAATTGGTAGGCAAGTTGGAGTTGGGTTTTCCTTTGGCTGCAAAAGGGGAGATAATTGCAGTAACAATTACAAATTTTACGATCTCAACAAATGCCATCGGATTCTTTGGAAATGTCAAAAGTTCAACTGAAAGTGAAGAAGCTTGAATTAGAGGCAAAAAACAAAGAGAAATGGAAGTGAAACAGTTTGAGTTACAATTAAAAGTGGAAAAACAGAAAGGGAGAATATTTCTAGAAGAGGAAAAGAAAATAAAAGGAAGGAACTAGCAGAACAAAAGAGAGAAAGAGAGAGTTTGAAACCTGGAAGGCTGAAATTGAAGACTGAAACTTGATTTGATGTGAAGGATTCCCAGCTGAAAGTTGCGAGAAACGATGGTGACATTGAGGGAGTGCAATCCCATTTGAGCCAAAGACCTGGTGGGGATGTATTGAAATACGGGCAAGCGCTACAAATTCAACAAAAAGGACATGGGAAACTTTCTTTATATTTGATAAAACGGCTCAACAAAATGAAATGTCCAGTGACCATAAGGGCTTTGTTGATTTCAACAAGATTGACAGGGACAGCAAGTGAGGTGTGGGGAGGATAGCATGACTAAAAGAGAAGGTTTCTGGGGGGTGTAATGAGGTGATGACCTCGTAAGTGTATATGAACAAGTACCAGAGGCCTCCCGACAAAGTTTTAGCAACCGAAGGAGACAACCTGATTAAACCTCGTGTTAAGGGAAATGGAGGTCCCACTGAAGATGAAAAAGATATTTGACCACAGCGTGAAAAGAAATACATGAGGGGTCTCAGTTGTTTTGCTGTAATAATGTAGTGACAGTTATTTAGGAAAAGCACAGGGGACAATGGGAAGTGCAAAAACAGAAGAAGCCAGTCAGTTTTCTTAAAATGGTAAAACACAGTGGAAGCTAATAAGCTGCACCAAATGTGCCAGATCTCTTTAAAGAATTTATTTGCATGGGTAAGGTTGACTCATATAGGAGTAGGTACAGATAGGTAAAGAGTGGCAAAATAGGTTAACAATGCCACGGTAGCTCAGGGTTTAGCATTGCTGCTTTACAGTGCCAGGGACACAGGCTCAATTCTAGTATCGGAGTGGCTACTTGTGTGGAGTTTGCATGTTCTCCCTGTGTCTGTGTGGGTTTCCGTTGGGTGCTTCACTTTCCGCCCACGCTCCAAAGATGTGCAGATCAGGTGAATTTGCCAGGCTAATTTGACCGTCGTGTTCAGGGACGTGTACGTTAGGTGCTTTATTCAGGGGCAAATATCGGATAATAGGGTGGGAGAATGGTTCTGTGTGGGTTACTCTGCAGAGGCTCATTATGAACGTGTTGTGTCAAACGTCCTGTTTCTACACTGCAGGGATTCTACGAATCTATAATAGAATTTTTAAAGGAAATGGGAGCATTTCTGACTGAAAGGTCAGACTGAAATCCACCCAGAATACGCCTAACGCTCTACCCACACCAAACCTCGTGATCGCTTCATCAAATAACTGAAACAAATTTGTGAGGCATGATTTCCCACCCACAAAGTCAACTCCATCTCCGACCTTCATGCTCTGGCAATCCCAGAGGGATTAAAATCCCCTACAGGGACAACAGTATTGCTCCTGCACGTCTCTCCAGTCGACCTGCATATTTGTTCCTCTAAAACCCATTGAATCTATTGGGACCTATCATACGACCCAAACAATGTCCCCCTCCTTGTTAGCTCAAATAACAAAGCCTTGCTGGATGATCCTTCAGCTATTTCACCTACTGCTGTGATGCTCGCCTTAATGAAAAACATAACCAGGTCTGTCCAACCTAAAGCACCTGTACCCTGTCATATTTAACTGCCAGAGTCGTCCATCCCTTCACCTTGTTTCTGCAACGTCTATAATATCCCAGACCCACGTAATAATCCACACCCGGAGTTCATCAGCGTTACCGTTTATCCCTCTTGCACTGAAATAAATGCAATTGAAGCCAACAGTCCTTCCGTGTTCCCAATCGTGTTCCAGGCAGGATCTGACTGTTCAGCCTGCTATTTCTTATTATTGTATCTCCTTCCAGCCATGCACTTGCAGCCCTGTTGTTGGGGAGATCACCCTATGATCGAAAACTTTGAATCCCTGCAAGCTGCATCACTTCTTCAGCCACACATTCATCGGCCATACGCTGCTGTTCTTACTCTCACGAGCACATTACCCGGGAAATAATCTGGAAATCATCAGCAAAGAGGTGGTGCAAAGGGAGCAAGAAAGAAAATGAGATAAAGGGAGAAGCGAGCAGAAAGAGGAGAGCGCGAAAAGAGAACAGCGAAATCGGAAGAGTGCAAAGAAGGCAGCGGGAGCGAGACAGAGAAAAGAGGGCGAGGAGAGTCACAACAAAGATGGAACCCTCTGGTCCTCCCCTTAAACCTCACCAACCACGAGATTGACAACATCACCCGCCAACATTTTTGTCACCTCCAAACAGACCGAACCACCAGAGATATGTCTTCCTCCCCACACCGATCTGAAATTTCAGACAGACCATTCCCTCCGGGACCTCCTTGTTAAGTGCATACCCACACCAAACCAACCTCCTCTCCAGGCACTTTCCCTGGCCATGCCAAGAAGTGCAAAACCTGTGCCCACACCTCCCCTTCACCGCATTTTAATCCTCAAAGAAACCTTGAATATCGGACTGAAATTTTCCTATACATCCAGACAGGTCATCTACTGCATCCATTGCACAGAATGTCTCCTTTAGCTGTTTTAATTTTCCATCTCTGGTCACAACTGGAAGTTTAGGAGAGAGCTTCAGTCAGATATATTTGTACACAAACACTCTCGGTCTAAATGCAGTCTGACAAAAATGCACTCAGGCCTGTGCTCACAAATGGCAACAGAAATTGTGTGACTCAGTTTTCAGTAAAGTCGTAATTTTAACAAAGTGAAATCAAAACAATACCCACTATCCCCACCTTGCTGTTCAATGGCGTTCCCAACGTTGAATTTTGGACATTAGCATTCCGTGTTTGACGTTTCATTTCTCGCTGAAACAGATTTACAACATATACCCTGGTGCTACGTCAGCAGGTCGGAAGCTGGGAGCTCCAAGGCATCCAAACTAATTCTGCCTGGGAGAAAGTAGGTCATTTTATTAATCAGGCGTCAGAAACTCGCACAAGGATTGTATTCTACACCCTGTAGGGGAACCAGTGTGCACCATTTATAATATCCAAAACCGCTGCTGGCAAAGATCCCGATTGGCAGCACTCTCTGTCGCCATGATTGGTAACATGAGAATGCAAGGGATAACAGATGCAGTGATACCTTGATGCTCACTTCAGATTACTTACAGTGTGGAAACAGGCCCTTCGGCCCAACAAGTCCACACCGCACATCGACATCGACATCGACATCTACTCCACACTGCAAACTCCACACAGTCAGTTGCCTGAGGCGGGAATTGAGCCCGGATCTCTGGCGCTGTGAGGCCGCACTGCTAACCACTGTGCCACTGTGCCACCGTGAACCAAAATTGAATGCTCATAACTCCATAACCATTCCTTCACAATGTTGGCGTTGAAATCTTGGACATTGCTTCCTGATAGCCCGGCTCATTCTGCTTATCCCAGCACGGACTGCAGTGTTTCAGTGACAGAGCTTATCACGACCTTCGAATGGACATTTCATGTGCGCTTTAAATGTTACTTTGGACGAGGAAACACACCCAGTAATGAATCAATACTGGCAAAGACAATCACAATGAAGAGGTACACACGCTGACATCTTCCAGGTTGTGGTGTCTTTCAAGTGAATGCTTGATACAAAATCAGTTTCAGCGGGATGGAAACTGCACATTTGATTTCTATGTAAGATGTTTCATTCGGTGACAATATAATGTGAAAACAGTGAGGCTCCATAAATGTGAGAGTCTATGAATACTTTGATTCTTCTCGCTGTTTGATGCATTTAACAATTCGATTAAAGTACAAATCAATATATTTTTCAGTTGCTCTCTGAAAGTAGTCGAGGTCACGGCAGAATGGCAAGTCTTTTTTGCTTTTTGGAACTCAGCACCTGCAGTCTGAAGCCCATTTTACGTGCAAGGTTTGGCATACATAGGCGACAACATGCATCCCCATACTGAATAAACCATCAGCACTGTTTATATTAAGACAATATTCTCGCTGATCCCAGACAGTAAAACGATTGATTTATTTCAATTATTGACGTTCATCTCCTTCTGCTCAAATCGCAGGGACAACCTCACAAGGGATCGCAAACATTTGCTCCAACTCTCAAAAAACATGCTTTAAGGCACGAACAAATTGCCTAACCACGATATTGTCTGATATGTAGGGCGGAAGCTTTGAAAAGAGGTTGAGTATGTTGGGATTACTTACATTCGAATAAGAAAAGTTGAGGGGGCATTGATTGAGATATACAAAATCGTGAGAGGTATACACGCGGTGAATACCAGGAAGATTTTTTTTTCGCAGACTGCGGAACTCAGTTACTAGGGATCATGAGTTCAGATGAGACAGGAAACGTTTAAGAGAGAAATGGAAAATCATTTACGGAGTGGGTGGTGGATGCCTCAAACACATTGACACTGGTGGTTGTAGAGGCAGGCATGATAGCATCATTTAAGATGTATCTCGACAGACGTATGAAGGAGCAGGGAACAGAGTGACACAGATACTTAGAAAATAGTTGACAGGGTTACATAGAGAGTGTGGATCGGCACAGGCTTGAAGTGCCAAAGGGCCTGTGGCTGGGCAGTTTTTTTTATTGTTGTTCATTGTTCATTGTTTTTTGTTATTCTTTTACAGCCTTTACACTTGTAAAGCTAGATTAAAACATTGTGGAAAATGACTTGGCCTAAACACTGTAGTCAGTGAAAAGCGGGTAGAGTCAATGAGTATATTGGTCCAAATTTTCAATCAGAACACCTCAAACAAGCTGCTGTGCAGTTGCACTGATTTTTTCTCTTCTTCACAGTCCACGTCGAGGCAGCAGCCTTCCCCATTGAGGCATAAATGTCTCAGGGAATGCCACAGACTTTCTGCAACATCAGCAGAGATGAAATAGTGCCAGCTACGTCCTCTCTCCGAAACGGGAGTGGGCATAACAATCCCAGTTTCTGAAGAAGTGTGACTAGACCGGAAACGTAAAGAATAGAATGCTTACAGTGTGGAAACACATCCTTCGGCGCAACAGGTCCAGAATGGCCTTCTGAAGAGTAACTCACCCAGGCACATTCCCTGACCACACTACACTTACCCCAGACTAATGCAACTAACCAATGCATCCATGAACACAAGGAGTAACTTACCGTGGTCAGTTCAGGTATCCTGCACATCGTTCGACTGTGGGATAAAACCGGAGCACTTGGATGAAACCCACGCAGTTAGGAGAACGTGCAAACTCCAGACAGACATTTGCACAAGGAAGGAATCGAAACCAATTTCCTGATGCTGTGAGGTAACAGTGCGAACTACTGAGCGACTGTGCCATTAAGTCTGTTCCTCTCCCTCCAGATTCTGTCAGACCTGGTGAAATTGCAAGCGATTTCTGCTTTCCATTTTAACTCTCAGCAGTTCATCTCTGTTATTTGTATTATGCTAGTCATTCACCTCAGCAAGTGGAGGGGAAAAGCACAGAAAGGCGAGGCATAGCTTTTGAGAAATATTCATTGGAAAGAAACATGTTCAATTTCATAGCTACACTTTTACACTTTGGCGAGTCTAACAGTGAGAGCTGAAAAAAATAGCTCCAAAGGTGACTTAACAGGGGAAAACTGAGGGGATTGTGTCTCATTCAATCATCGAGCTTAAAACAGTGGGATAAATCTTGAGTAAGCAAGGCTGTCAAGAGCAGGATCCACCAAATTGGAAAGACGGGATACAGTCTTGATGAAGTGTTGGTAATCCAGTACTTGTTTCACACACAGCACGAGTAGCATGCGAGTGACAGCGCTGAGTCTTTCCGAAAGAAATGGGTGAGATTGAGGATCTGCTGTTCCACCAATATTCAGGTGCAATTCATGTCACAGGGATTCCGTATTTGGAGAATACTCCCAACGTATACAGGCCTTAACAGGGTGCCAGAAACAATATGTAGAATTCATAAGGATTTTTTTCTGCCAGACGGTCTTCATGCATGTTCAGTCTTGGCCTCTATTGCGTCCACATTTGCACGTCCAAAATCTATTCCAGCTTTGGGAATAATTTTTAACTGCACCGTTTGTGATGTCGTTCCAGACCAGCAAAAATTATGTCCCAGTCTTCTAAAATCTCATCATGCTTCTTTCGGTTGTTGCTTAAGTGTGGGCACATTGCCTTACTTGAAATATTCACTGAGACCCTGCGAGTTTTTCTGTCAGGTCATTGATGCAGAGGATGTCAGATCAAACCTTAGAGAAGCTTAGTGGGTCTGAAAGTATTTGTGGTGAGTGTGTGTGTGCGTGTGTGTATGTGTGGGTGATAGAGAGAGAGAGATAGAGAGAGAGAAAAGTAGTTCACATTTCATTTCAGTCCTATGCCGAAACATGGACTGTGAAAACACCCAGCATCCCATTTCCAGTTCTGGACACCACTGGTCATCTGGAATATTTCTTCCCCCATTTACGTTGCTGAGTCTTGTTTTAAGTCCAATATGGCTCTTCTTCAGGATGGCATTTTTGAAGGTAGTAGTAGGATAAACATTTTTAGCCCGTATCACCTAAATACACAGAAGCACGCTGGGCTCAACAGTAATCTGTGGCAACAAGTTCAAAGCTAAACAAAACTGAGTGAAGTCATTCATGCCATCTAATTTAGGTCCTTCTTTATTCTGAGACTCTGCTCCTCTGTTTACTGTAAGACGTAATGTGTACTTCTCAAGTGCTGGTTAATTTACACTTTTTCTTTTCCTTTCTTGCAGTTAACATACTGGCTATTGCAATTCTTTCTTGGGCTAAGTGTGGTCTATCAAAATGGATCGGTCGGTATCTGGTCGACATGTCAGTGGTGGATCTACTGGTCAACATCCTTAAGCTGACACTGAGGCATATTCCAATTATATACAAAACAAAATTTCTGTTTGTGAAGTTGATAGCTGTGTACAACGTCCAAACTATTCTTGTCCATGCAGCCATGGACTGTTCTGTCTGATTCAGTTGCTTTCACCTTTGACCTATTCGTTGCCAGAAACAGAAATGTAAATATTGCACTTTGAAAATTGCATCTGTCGTTTCGGGCATAGTGACAGTACTGAGCTGTTTAAAGAATATTATTTGGTATTTTATGATAAAGGTCAGTATCAGCTTAAGCACCTGCCTTGGTTTTGTAATGTAAGATCAGGTGCTGAACAATCTTATTTCTAATGAACATTTGAAATCGCTCATCACCATCTACCCCATATTTGCCAATACTTTTGATTGTACTGTTCAATACTAAGTTAAAAATCACACAACAAAAGGTTATAGTCCAACCGGTTGAATTGGAAGCACACCAGCTTTCGGAGCGCCGCTCCTTCATCAGGTTATAGTGGAGGACACAATTCTAAGGCACAGGATTTATAGCAAACATTTACAGTGTGATGGAACTGGAATTATACATTGAAAAATACCTTGATTGTTGAGTCTTTCATCTGTTCGAATACCATGATAGTTTCACTTCTTTCACGTGTAAATCACAAAACCATTTTTAAAAAGTTGCATTCTCAGTTTAGCCATGATGTTCAGATTTATTCTAATCTAAAGAGCGAGAAAACAGAGGTCTGTATGAATTCATGCATTTTTTTTGAGCTCAGAGTTTTACATGAATTCAAGCAGTTTTTTTTAAGCAAAGTACAATGTAACTCTGCAAGTACAAATTCACCTCACAAAATATCTGTATGCATGTGGGTCTTTGTTTGTCTGTCTGTGAGTGTCCGGGGTGGGGGGTTGTGAGTGTCTATTAGAGAGAGTGGATGTGAGTGTGCATGAGTGTAAAGTGGTCTAAGTCTCTGAGATGATGCCTGTGTGGGTGTGGGGGTATGTGTGCATGTATGTGTATAGGCGTGCCTGTCTGTGTGTGTGTGCATGTGTGTGTGTGTGTGTGTGTGAGCGAGAGAGAGAGAGAATACGAGTGTCTGGGTGTGTATAGTGCAATGGTGGTCACCTGTATTGTGACATGAACATAAGGTTCCGGTTGAGGCCCTCCCTATGGGCATCAAACTTAGGTATCAGCCTCTGCTCGGTCACTTTTCGCTGCTGCCTGTCCCGAAGTCCGCCTTGGAGGCTGGTCACCCGAAGGTCCGAGGTTGAATGTTCTGGATCACTGAAGCGTTCCCCACTGGGAAGGAACACTCCTGTATGTTAATTGTTGTGCTGTGCCCATTCATCCATTGTTGTAGTCTTTGCTCGGTTTAACGTTGGCTGAGTCAAATGAGTACCTGCCACGCACAAAGTGGGAGGTGTCCCCACGTGTAATGGTGGCATTCATGTCCACACTCTGACTCATATTGCAGCGCCTACCGGGACTGGGTTGTAAGGAGTTGTCCTGAGAGCCGGGCAGCTTGCTAGGAACAATGATTTGTTTGATGTTTGGCGGTTGACACTTCTACACACACAGACACTACCCCACCACCAGGGATATATTTCCCTCCCCACCCCTTTCCACCTTCCGCAAAGACCGTTCCCTCTGCGACTACCTGGTCAGGTCCACACCCCCCAACACCCACCCTCTCATTCTGGCACTTTCCCCTGCCACTGCAGGAACTGCAAAACCTGTGCCCACACCTCCTCCCTCACCTCTATCCAAGGCCCTAAAGGAGCCTTCCACATCCATCAAAGTTTTACCTGCACATCCACTAATATCATTTATTGTATTCATTGCTCCCGATGTTATCTCCTCTACATTGGGGAGACTGGGCGCCTCCTAGCAGAGCGCTTTAGGGAACATATCCGAGACACCCGCACCAATCAACCAAACTGCCCGTGGCCCAACATTTCAACTCCCCCTCCCACTCTGCCGAGGACATGGAGGTCCTGGGCCTTCTTCACCGCCGCTCACTCACCACCAGACGCCTGGAGGAAGAACGCCTCATCTTCCGCCTCGGAACACTTCAACCCCAGGGCATCAATGTGGACTTCAGCAGCTTCCTCATATCCCCTTCCCCCACCTCAATCTCGTTTCAAACTTCCAGCTCAGCAGTGTTTCCTTGACTTGTCCGGACTTGTCCGACTTGCCTATCTCCTTTTCCACCTATCCACTCCACCCTCTCTTGCTTTACCTATCACCTTCATCTCCTCCCCCACTCACCCATTGTACTCTATGCTACTCTCTCCCCACCCCACCCACCTCTAGCTTATCTCTCCATGCTTCAGGCTCACTGTCTTTATTCCTGATGAAGGGCTTTTGCCCGAAACGTCGATTTCGCTGCTCGTTGTATGCTGCCTGAACTGCTGTGCTCTTGCAGCACCACTAATCCAGTATTTGCTTTCCAGCATCTGCAGTCTTTTTTTTACGTCACTCTCTCTCATACACACACACACTCGTATACACACACAGACAACACATAGAGACAGACACGCACACAGACACTGACACACAGCCTTACAAACACACAATCCCACACTCACACAGGCATCCTCTCAGAGACTTAGAGCACTTCACAGTTTTGCACACACACATGCACTCTCTCTCCCAGACACTCACAACCGCCCACCCCAGACACGCACACACAGACAGACAAAGACCCACATGCACACATATATTTTGTGGGGTGAATTTGTACTTGCAGAGTTACATTGTACTTTGCTAACAAAATGCATGAATTCATGTAAAACTTTGAGTTCAAAAACTGCATGAATTCCTGTAAATCCCTGTTTTCTCACTTTTTAGATTAGAATCAATCTAAACATCATGGCATAGACAGAGAATACAGGGGGCTAGCACCTTCAAAATATTGTTCAGCTAACGCCCATCGTTACAGCTAACCTGAGAAGGACTTTTTAAAAAAAGGTTTCGTGATTTACACATGAAAGAAGCGAAACTATCATGGTATTCGAACAGATGAAAGACTTAACAGACAATCAAGGTATTTTTCAATGTATAATTTCAGTTCCATCATACTGTAAATTTTTGCTGTAAATTCTGTGCCTTTGAATTGTGCCCTCCACGATCACCTGATGAAGGAGCGGCGCTCCGAAAGCTAGAGTACTTCCAATTAAACCTGTTGGACTATGACCTGGTGTTGTGCAATTTTAACTTTGTACACCCCAGTCCAACACTGGCAAATACAAATCTGTTCAATACTGTTGTGTCAGGCTTATTATATTGGCCAACAGAGCCCTCAGGAAACTCTCAGCAGAGGGAAAAGATGTCACATACCCAACAATGGAGACTCAAAGGAAATCCATAATCTTGTTGTGTCTCATTTCAGCCAACTTTGTACTGTCATGGGCAGCCATTATGCTCCATTCTATACGGAAGAAGTTGGGGTGACTGGGACTGAAGACAATCTATCTGTATTATTTCGTGGCAGACATTGGATACATCTGCCAGCTCTCCAGTTACTGTGTGAAATATTTGCATTTATACCGTGACATTGTGCAAGTTCAGGAATCAGATGAAAATGTGTTCAAATATCCAATTTCATTCTTACCGAAATTTTTCAAAATTAAAAAGCTGTTAGAAAGAAAATAGGGAAGCAAAACCACTTCAGGATCAATTCGTTTCACTTTCACTTAGAGTCAGAAGAAAGGCCAAAGGTGGTCAGTAAAGGCACCTCGACATGTGAGAATCACGTACAGTGGCGTTATGAAGTTAAAGACGTGTATTGTATCTTTAAGAAAGAATGAATGTTTAAAACCTGGCAAACACCTGTCATGTTCTGACGGCTTGCACAAAGTGTGCTGGACAATTTTAAGACATAACACTTAAGCTGTAACGAAGATACACAAAAATTCCAATTCGAAAAGTTAGTTATAATTATGCCTGCGGTACGTATAAATAACAGTCAAACTTGAATTTTACCGTTTTGACAATATCAAACCAATGAGACAATCAGGTGTTTTAGGGTATACAAAGCAGGCATTTTGAACAGTTCGCAGAGAGCGACCACGTGCCATTGTCATACAGATTCTCCCAACACGTCTGTGTAAAAGATCCCTTTTTCATATGAAGCAGCTTTGGAGGAGAAAACCAAAGATATACCATGGGAAATCTCCAAGCAGACGGAGTTTGACACCCAAAGGCGACAACTCGTTTGGAGAACTGAATTATTTTAAATTTAATAGGGTCTTTAACAGATTTGGTATGTTATAGAGTGGGAAGCAGACAACAAATTTTTAAGAGAAAGGAAGGTTATTGTTAGGAATAAGTGTTGTTTAATGTTCTCTTTTGGAGTGAAAAAATTAACAGAGGAATTTTTGTAGTTCTTTGTCACTCATACTTTAAAAGATTATGAGGCGAGGGGAGCTTTTCTGTATGTTTGGTATAATTAGGATAAGCACTTCTTAAAATTTTGGTTACTTGCAGTTGGTTAAATTAAAAGTGGGAGAAATCGCTCTTAAAATTGCTGAACAGTTTCTCTGGTTTGTAGTTGTTACCCAAATTTGCCAAGAATGTTGAAAAAGAAAAGACCATCATTTTAGAATTAGGGAAGAGGTTACAATTTTGTTTAAACAACGACAATAGTGAATCTGAAATTGTACGGGACTTACTCAAACAATAAAGTGTGTCAGACAAACAAACAAGTGGAATTAGAAGATAAAAAAACGGAGTGATAATGCAACATGGAGAGAGATGAAAGATAGAGAGAGGAAAAAGATATAAAAGGAGATGAAAAAGAAATATAGAGAAGGCTATTAGCTGAGCCAAAAGAGGGAGAAGAAAGGGAGAGAGAAGAAGAGAGAAAAAAGAGAAATGCAGACAGACATTCAACTTCAGACGTTGCGACTTACAACAGTCAATTCTACAGGATAGAGATTAAGACAGACAGTAATTATATATACATGGATGTCAAAACACTGCCACGTTTTGATGAGAAAAATGACGAGGCGTTCTGTATTACATCGGGGAAATGGGCGAGACACATGGAGTGGTCAGAGGACTTGTGGGTAATGTTCGTTTAGACTAAACTGGTCGGCATAGCGAGTGAGGTGCTTGCAGCTCTGTAAGATACTGACTCGAGAATTTGGAGAAGCCAAACTGGCTATTTTGAGTGCTTATGAATTGGTACCAGGAACGTATTTACACGGTTTCAGAAACATAAAGAAGGAACCAGGTCAGACTTACAGTGAGTTTGAAAGAATTTAACATCGTTATTTTAGTAGATGGGTGCGGGCCTTAAAACTAGATTGGACCTATGATGCTCAAAAAGAAATTATTGTACTGGAGGAGTTTTAAAAAATCACCTCCAGAGGTGTTAAGAAGTCACGTGGATGTGCGGGAAGCTCAGGAAGTGAGAAGATCAGAAGAGATGGCAAACATACATGGGTACATAAGGCAAAGATTAGCTTCTGGAAGGAATTTCATTCTGTGAGGGATAAAAATCGGAAGAACTGGAGATCCTACACTATGAAACAAAGAGCAGAAAACACTGGCAATTGTTTACCACAGGTTAAAAAAAGCCCAAGAGGGTGGAACGGAGGTGAAATACCTCAGTATTTCCATTGTGTTAAATTGGGATACATAAAGTCACAGTGCGAGTCGTAAAATAATTGTGCTGTGGGAAAAAGATGTGGAAAAATACGCTAAGCCAATGGCATTACTGAACGTAATTAAGGAAACCCCAAGAAAAATCGATGAGCTACTGGAGAGTGTACAACATAAGCAGGGGCTAGGTACAATGTTAGTACGAATTACAAAGAGTTTCCTAAATCTCTGCAAAAATTATATGCAGGGGCTAGGTACAATGTTAGTACGAATTACAAAGAGTTTACTAAATCTCTGCAAAATTTTCGCCTCCGTTGGGAAGGATTACTTTCTAAGATCTGGTGGAGAATGGAAGGAAGTTATAACCCTGAGAGATAAAATATCTAACCAGTCTGCAATAATAAAAGAAGAACGTAATTGCACTCTTTCTGTACAGTTGGCGCAGAGAGTGATAACTTGTGGAGTAGATGGAGAGAAATATAGCGTTTCCACTATATAAAATCAGGTTGGAGTGCCAACTCAATACTGCGAAAGTAACAGTGGGAGTGATTGACAGAGTGTTCGTTCCAGGATTAGTTTGTTTTTGGTTACGATTTCGCAGGATCCACGGTGGGACTAACACCCATTGATGTGGACAACCCAAAGGAACGCCAGAGAAATAAGGAATGAAAAGAAAAATAACCTGTAAGTTTCCTGAACAGTGAAGTAACAAGATACCACTGGAAAAAGTCACAACACGAAGCAAAATCTAATGTGAAAGATGTAGTAGTTAAGTTTCACTTCAGATAGAAGTGTTTTGTCCTGAAAATATAATGGACTTACAGCATAAAATCGAGACAGGAGCAGACATATATGTTGATGTAAACTCCGAAAAGGAGGCAGAGAATATTCATGAGGGTTATTATCTGATTGATAGAATACTAAGACGAAAATGGAGACTACAGTAGGTTAGTGCAGAGGAAAAACAGGTAGACGTGCAACAGATTGTGCTCCCAGACGATCACAGACACTGAGTGGAATGTGTCGCACGTGAACCTTCAGCAGATTATCACCTTGATTTACGGAAGTGTCAGGCTAATGTACAAAAGCATTTCTGCAAGCTGGAACAAACCGGAATGTTGTTACATTTCTTCGTCCATGTCATAAATACGAAATGGTAGGCAAGCGATTGGAGCATTAAAACCAGCACCTTTGATTGCTTGTGTAGGTCCCCTCTTGATAACCAAAAGTAGGAATCAGTACTTGCAAATCATAATGAATGTGTCGATCAGATTTCCTGAGGCAATTGCATTCCAGAGTTTTGAAGCAAAAAGTGTGGGGGAGAAGCTAGTAAATTTCTTCACGTGGTCTTCGCGACCCAAATACATTCAAGCAGACCAAAAACCTAATTTTACTGCTCCGCTGTTTAAAAAAAACATGGATCACCTGGGTACACAGCATTTTAAATCAACTTCTTGTCGTCCTGAATCCCAGGGAACTTTCGAATCGTGTCATCAGGCCCTGATGACCATGTTAAGAACCTACTATCAGAATTACCAGAAGGATTTCAATAAAGGTGTCCCATTTGAGTTGTTTGCCGTTACAGATGTCCCAAACGAAAGTACTCTGTTCACTGCATTTGAGATGATATTCGAACATGTGACATGAGTCAATGAAAAATTGACAGGTCTGCAATCGGAGGTCTCTCACTTGAATTATAAATCGAAGGTGATTGAGAGATTAAATCGAATAATCTTAACAGCACCGAAGGAGCGCACAGCAAAGCATGAAGCAGGTGTCAGATAATAACGCTGACATCCAGATGCTTTCTTTCGGGCATGACGTATTAGTATTGGGACCAGATGGAGGAAATCCCTTTAACGCCAGGTTCAGTGGTCCCTGTCAAATTAAGGAAAAATTGAATCAGGTAAGTTTTATGATAAAGATGCCAGATAGAAAATAATTTTATATCAAATACTTCATGTGAACTTGTTCAAAAATATTATAATAGAGAAAAGGAGAGGGAGGAACAGGTAATAGTTAGTGCCCAGCACAGTGACGAATCAAATCGCGGTGTTGTAGAGTTTGGTGTGCCTGAAAATATGTTAAGCAACGAGGGCGTCCTTGGGCAGTAGGGTGGGTTAGGAAACCACCTGCCTCCGGAGCAAATAACGCAGCTGAAAGGTTTGTTACAGCACTATGAAGACATATGCAGGAATCAGATGCTATTGCACATGAGGTAGACATAGTGAATGCTGTTCCAAAACAACAACACCACTACAGCCTTAATAGTTTCAAAGACAAACAGGAAGTGGACCCGATTCTCAACAAAGATATGATCGAATCGAGTCAGAGAGAGCGCAGTTCACCGATCATATTAGATTCCAAACTTGGCGGGAGTCAATGATTTTCTGAGTGCTATCGGAAGATCAGTGCCATAACAACATCGAACTCATAACCAATATCCAGTTTTGAAGAGACTGAAGAAAATCTTGGACAAACCAGATTCATCACAATGAGGGACTTACTATGTGGTTATTGACAGATATCTTTGCTGGGTTAAGCAAAAGACGTTTCTGCATTTAACGATCCAAACTGGCTATATCAATTGAAAGTGATGCTCTTTTGAATGCAGAATGGGTGTGCACATTCCAAAGACTCATGCACAGATATGTCGTTGGGTGAGCAGACGGTGGAGTCTATCGGGATGGTATACAGACCTTCAACGAGTCTTGGAAAGATTATATGGTGCAGCTGACAGTGCACTTTGTCCGACTAAGAGAAGGAAAATTGGTAATACACTTAAAGAAAACCGAATTTGCGAAATAAGCGTTGATGTTCTTGGGGACATGTCAAGAATAAAAGAATGACTCTATTAATTTTTGGGCCAGTCAAGGACATTAGTGGGATGTTGTGTGTGTGATTTCCGAGGACATAGGCAAAGTACTAAAAGAATTAAATTTCATTAGTATTCACACTGAAATTGACAATGTTGTCGGTTTTGTGAGGAGTAGGTCATGTGTCAACATATTGAGTTATTTGAGAATGTGACCAAACAGAATGGACCAGGGTAAAGCAGTGGATGTGTTGTATGTGGAATTGAAGAGTGTGGTGCTGAAAAAGCACAGTCGGTCAAGTAGCATGCAAAGAATTTGAGAATCAAAATTTCATGTCGAGGGTTTTCATCATGATTGAGGCATGTGTGCCAAGGAGGCTGATAGATACATGTGAGGAGAATGGGGTTGAGATAATGTAGCTGGGAATGCGATAAGTCGATTAAGGTGGAGGTGAAATTGATGGGTCAGAGAGTAGAGTGGATCAAATATGTGGGAAGGAAGCTGGACAAGTAGGATGGTTCAACAGGGTGATGCAGAATGGAAAGTTGAGATTTAGGCAAGGTGGGGCGAGGACAAATGGAGAAACTGTTGAAATCCACATTTATCCCGTGTGGTTTGAGCATCCCAAGGCAGGAGACGTTCTTCCTCCATGCGTCAGCTGGTTATTAGATTAGATTAGGTTACTTACAGTATGGAAACAGGCCCTTCGGGCCAACAAGTCCACACCACCCCGCCGAAGCGTTTCGACTTCGACTTCGACTTCGACTTCGACTTCGACTTCGACTTCGACTTCGACTTCGACTTCGACTTCGACTTCGACTTCGACTTCGACTTCGACTTCGACCCCTTACCTAACACTACGGGCAATTTAGCATGGCCAATTCACCTGACCTGCACATCAGTGTGGGAGGAAACCGGAGCACCCGGAGGAAACTCACGCAGACACGGGGAGAACGTGCAAACTCCACACAGTCAGTTGTCTGAGGCGGGAATTGAACCCGGGTCTCTGGCGCTGTGAGGCAGCAGTGCTAACAACTATGCCACCGTGCCGCCCCGTTATTGTTTGATGTAGATGCTGCCCCAGAACAAGCATATCCTCGGTGGAGTGGGAGTGGCATTGAATTGATCAGTCATGGGACGGTGGGGATGGTTATTCTCCGAACATTTCACAACATGGCATCCAGCCTCCCCAACGTAGCGGAGACCAGACCGGGTGAAACTGGACCTTCTCAGGCATATCACCACTCTACTAGTTCTCTCCATCACGATTCCCGGTGACCGACTCAGAACAGCCATCCACTACAGACCCACTGACTCTCACAGCTTCCTGGACAATAGCTCCTCCCACCCTGCCTCCTGCAAAAAGTGATACCCCTTATTCCCAATTTGTTCTTATCACCATATCAGCAACCAGGCAAACCAGTTCCACCATAGAACATGTCAGATGGCCTACTTATTCGACGACAAGAGCTTCAGCTCAAACGACGTGTGTCCTTCCATGCATCTGGTTTACTGACCATACCCATACCCTTGAAATCCAACTCTCATTTCGCAACAAGTGAAAAGCCCTGCTAGGACCCACTTTTCACCCCACTGACCTCGGGATGGATCGCGTCATCTTCTGCCATTTCTGCCACCTCCAAATAAACCTCACCAGCGCAGGTATATTCCCTTTCCCTCCTCCGTCTGTGTTTAAGGGAGACCATTCACTCTGCGACTCCCTTGTCAAGTCGACATCCCTGATCAACCCTCCTGGCACCTTCCCCTGCCATCTCAAGAAGTGAAAAATCTGTGCCAGGTCCTCCCTCTTCACCTGTAAGACCCCAAAGGTTCCTTCCTCATTCGACAGCAATTTACCTGTACTTCCAATAATGTCATCCCCTGCACCCAATGTGTCGTTTCGATGAATAATTTTCCAGCGTCAGTCACAACAGAAGTGCAGCAAAGAGCTTCAATCAGATAATTTTATAAGCAAGTACTTTCAGTCTAAACTCTGCATGACGCATTTAATCCTGTACTCACAAATATCAAAGGATTTTCGTGTCACACAGTTTTCAGCAAAGAAGCTATTCCAAGAAAATGAAGTCAAACCACTGCCCACTATCCCCACCTTGAAGTTCAATGACGTTCCCATCGCTGAAATCGGCTTTGGGCCATTCATGTATAGCTGACCCTAAATAACAACATGTATACTGACGTTACATCAGCAGGGCAGAGGCTGTGAATTCCATGACATCGACATTTGATTCTGCCTCGGCAACACTCAGCAGTTGATGAATCACTTGTCAACCACTTGACCAAGAACTCTCTGCCCCATCACCATAGAAGCTGCAGTGCGCACCATGTCCAATTCCCTTTGGAAGAACTCTCGCTCGCAATGATCAGCAAATAAAAATAACAGACACAGCAAATGCAGTGATACCTTTGTGGGCAATTCCAAACCACAACAGTTCTATACTTGGAACTATATAACTGTTCCTTCAAAATGCTGGGGATGAAACTTTGTACATTGCTTCCTGACAACACTGTCCCATGTGCTTACCTCAGCATGGCCTGCAGTGCCTCAGTGAGGGAGCTCATCACCACCTTCGAAAGGGCAATTCGTTTTATTATGTGTTCCTTTTGACAAGGCAGCACACTCATTAATAAACCAACACTGGCAGTGTCAAGTAGAACGAATAGGAATTTTGCCACACATGCTGATATCTTACAGGATGTGATGTCGTCCAAGTGAACGCTTGATACACAATTATTTGCAGAGCGATGGAACATGCACAATTGATTGAGTTGTAAATTGAGTTGAATCATTCGTTGAAAAACATGACGTAAATCATGTAAGGCTCAACAGATGTCAGAGGCAGTAAATTCTTTGGTTCTTCCCGCTGTTTGATGCATTTAACAATTCGATTAAAGAACACGAACACCGTCTTTTTCTGTATATAATTTCAGTTACATCACACTGTCAAATTTTGCACTAATTTCTGTGTCTTACAATCTTATACTCCGCAACCCCTTGAGGAAGAAGTAGCACGCTGAAAGCTAATGCTTCGAATTAAACCTATTGGACTATGACCTAGTGTTGCATGATTTCTGGCTTTGTATATTCTTCAGTGCTCTCTGAACTTAGGCCAGTCAGGGCATTACGACAAGACTTATTTTAAAATCCTTTTTGAAATAACCATTCAACATGTGAATCATGAAGACCATTTTGCATGCAAGGTCAGGTTATGGGACTGCAACCAAGGTAATGCATGCATTTCATATCGAATAAAACATCAGCATTGGCCATGTTAAGATAACATTCTAGGGGATAATAAAGAGTAAAATGATTTATTTCCTTCAACTATTCACTTTTGTCTGCTACTCCTTAAGTCACAGAGACAACCTCACAATAAGGGGCGGCACGATGGCACAGTGGTTAGCACTGCTGCCTCATAGCGCCAGACGCCCGGGTTCAATTCCCACCTCAGGCGACTGACTGCGTGGAGTTTGCACATTCTCCCCGTGTCTGCTCCGGTTTCCTCCGGGTGCTCCGGTTTCCTCCCGCACTCCAAAGATGTGCAGGTTAGGTGAATTGGCCATGCTAAATTGCCCGTAGTGTTAGGTAAGGGGTAGATGTAGGGGTATGGGTGGTTTGCCCTTCGGCGGGGCGGTGTGGACTTGTTGGGCCGAAGGGCCTGTTAATAGCACAAAACTGTTCTGAGTCTCTAATAACGTTAATTGAAGCTCGAAACAATTGTCTAACCTGAGAAATTAACAAAAATTGATTTTCCTCCAAAACAATTGATAATTTTGCAGTTACATGGGAGGTGAGCAGAGGATTGCAATATATCAGTTTAAACACAAGAGGAGCAGAGAGAGACACAGAAAGATAAACAAAAGGAAACAAAGAGAGACAGAGATACTCTCAGTCTCACATTTGTTATGTTTTGAGTGTCAGCCTTAGATTCATCATGTTTTAAGTCATTCGTTTAAATTGTTTGCCATTGCTGGCAGATGGGAACTCTCCCTCTCTCTCTAACTCTCTCCCTGTCTTTCCCTCTGTCTTGCAACCATCGGGCATATATTGGTACATTAAAGGGAAATCTCCACTTTTCCTATTCTCCAGCCATTGCTCTGCAGCGTTCTCCATTCAACACTTCTACAAATAGATGCAGCTCGGCTTTGAAAAAAATCTGCTATGGAATCCACCTCCACCACTCTGCCAGGCCGTTCTGATAACTGTCTGAGTAAAACCTCCCAGTGCGACAACGTGAGGGAAGGACAGGAGCTCAGGGACCTGGTGAGTACTTATCAATATTTTTTGCAGGTGTCCCGGCAGGATTAAACAGTTTTTCAGAAGCTCATTGTAAATATAACAAATCTCTGTCTGGAGACCTTTCTCCTCATCTCATTCCGAGCTCCCTTGCTGAAAATCTTGAATTTGAAATCCTATTTACTGACCTACAAACAAGTGGAAACAAAACATCCTTGTTTGCCCTGTCAAAATTGTCCATAATTTTGAGCATCTGAATAAATTACCTCTTTTCGGCGCCAAGGACAACAAACCCAGTTTCTCTAATATTTTATTCTCTTTAAAATCCTGCATTCATGGTCGATGGTGTGCACTGCTGCTCCTGCACATCGGTACGAGAGGGACGGCTCTAGTTGTGTTGCCCACGATGAGGCTGGTTTGCCTGGAATGTTGTGGAATTTCTGAAGTATTGTCGGAGTTGCACCCGCTCAAGCAAGTCGGAACCTTTCCATAGCACTTGTGACTTGCACCTTGAAAATGGTGAACAGACTTTGGGGAGTTCGGGGTTGAGCTACTCGCTCAATTCTCGCAAGGCTCGGAATTGTTTTTTTTCGCCTTCGTATTGAAATTGCAATATTTATTTGGTATTCAGTTTCAGATCAAAAGTAACCCTCAGAATATACATACCCGCATTTAGATGCAGAGAGAATCTCCTTGTGATAAAAGGGTGGATTTGAAATTTCTTGACGACAACTCCATATCTGTTCCAGGAGTTGTATTCAGTGATCATTACAGAGTAGTGATGGTTTCCACTTCGGAAAAGTGAGTTGCTTGAAGGGTCATTGCCATTGTTAACATCCGCTGATAAATTGCCATTATTATTTAAGTGGTTTGCAAAGGCTGCTTCTCAAGTAATATTCATTCCCTTCTGCCAGGGTAGTCTGCAAACTCGACAGGTAATTAAGCAATAGTCTTGTGGATGGGGTGCTGTTGTAACAACTCAGAACTGAGGTTGACCAGATGGCCGCTTGGGCTGACTTCTGCTTACACAAGATGGCTGAGAGTCAGACAGTTGTGTACAGCAGCCAGTCACATATAAACCTGTCGTGTCTTTACAGATAAAATGGATAAGATGACGTTCTCCGCAGGAGGAAACTTTATGGAAGTTATCAGGTCTCTGTAAACTGACAGTTGTCAGTATGTAAACATTCTAAAAATGGGCAGGTTTGTAACGCAGAGTTTAGCCACATTCACAAGTTTGATCATTTCTGGCAAGTAGAAGGACAATTCTGATAGTACAGTAAACTGAATTATTTACGTAACTGTGGAATTAGAAAGGCAGACAAGAAATTAGCGTAAGAATGTTAGTTGCAACCCTGAAGGAAATGTCCATCGTCAATAAAGAGGCTGTATACATTATCGTATAAATGTGACTTGAAGACAATAAATGGCACTTGAGTAGGGAGAAGAAATGGCAATGAGGGAAACAATTGAAACCTAAGTACAATCTTTTTCTAATTGTTTGTGGAATATAAACAAGTTTCATTTCATGGCTTTATAAAGTTCATTTCATGGCTTTATAAAGTTCTTAAGTGTTTGAATATCACTCTTGTCAGTGGATTTGGAAAAGATTGTTTTTGTCAAGTAAACGTCATTATTCATGCAATGTTTGTGGAGAGGGGATAATGATGATTCATTTAAAAATGAAACTTTAGTTTCAAATCCACTTACAGCATGTAAGCAGCAGGGTTCGTAAACTGCAGTTGCAAGTCAGGGGAACTGTTGTATGATGCCCCGATTGAGTTTAGAGAGTTGGTGTTCTTAATTGGTCAGCTGTTGGTTATGTTACAGTTGATTTTGAAGAATTTATAACAAATGGCAGGAATTAATATTCTTCCTAATCTGCCATTCTTAACTTAGTTCGTATTTGGAAGAGTTTGAAAGGGATGGAAAGAGATAGGTACATGCCACGGGGCAAGAGTTATAGATGTGGAAAGGAATTTAAAATACACTTAACCAAGAGTTCGCAAACATAGATTAGGTTGCAAAATGCAGGGGATGTGGACATTCGGAACGTGGATTTGATTTAAGGAACATATATTGCGTGCCCTTGATAGGTAAGTCCATTTCAAACAGTGAGGAGTGATCACAGAATGAAATGGTGGTTTACTTAAGAAATTGTATCACTTGTTCAGCGGGAGAGGGAGGCTGACGTGAAGTTGAGATGAGATGCTTTAGTTGAGGTGGTGGAGAGTCACAGATTCGCCAGGAAGGATTTAAAGAGAGATTCCAGAAGAGCAAGGAGGTGACATGAGCAGTCTTTAGCAGGTAGAATAAAGGAGAGCATTGAGGTTTTCTATAGACATTTGAAGAATAAAAGGATGAGTAGGGTAGGAACAGGGCCAGTCAAAGACAGAAGTGGGAAGGAGTGTGGGGATCCTTTGGATATCGGAAATGTGCCAAACGAATTGTTAGCAACTGTTTTCACTCAGGAGAATATTGCAGAGGAGAACACTGAGATGCAGGCTATTAGACTAGAAAGGATTGAGGTTAGTAAGGTGAAAGTGTTATCAGTTCTCGAAGGTGTGAAAGTAGATAAGTCTCCTTGGCTGGATGGGATTTTTTCCGAGGTTTTACTGGGAAGCTGGGAAAGAGATCGTGGCGCCTTTCACGTTTAGCCTTAATCTTTGAATCGCCATTGTCTAAAGGTTTAGTGTTCTTGTCCAAGAAGGGCAGTAGAGATGATCCAACTAATTATCGATATTTACACCTTATGTGTGTTGTAAGAAAACATTTGGTGAGGATTCTAAGTGATAGGGTGTATAATCATCAAGCAAGCAACAATTTGAGTGGAGATAATCAACATGCTTTCATCAGGGGCAGGTCGTGTCTCACAAACCTGATTGAGTTTTTGAGAAGGTGACAAAACATATGGATGAGTGGTGGGCAGTTGACGTGGACTTTAGTAACGCCTTTAATAGGGATCCACATAGTAGGCCTCTGGGGATAATGCGGACGCATGGGATTGAGGGTGATTTAGCAGTTTGGATTAGGAACCGACTTTTTGTAAGACGGCAGCAAGTGGTGGTTGATGGAAAATATTCAGCCTGGAGTTCAGTTACTAGTGTGTGCCACAAGGATCTGTTTGGGAACACTGCTGTGTGCCATTTTTATAGATGACTTAGACGTACGCATAGGTGGATGGGTTAGTAAGTTTGCAGATGACACCAAAGTCGGTGGAGTAATGGACTGTGTGGCATGATCTTACATGTTAGAGGGGAACATCGATAAGGTGCAGAATATGACTGACAGGGGGGAAATGGAGTCCAATACAGGTAAATGTGAGGTGATTCTCCTTGGAAAGAATAACAGGAAGGCAGAATACTTGGTCAATGGATAAAATCTTTGTAGTGTGGATGTGCAGAAGGACCTAGGTGTCCACGTATATCGATCCCTGAAAGCTGTCGACCAGGCTGATAGTGTTCTTAAGAAGGCAGACTGTGTGGTAGGTTTTATTGGTAGAAGAATTGAGTTCCAGAGACGTGATATCACACTGCAAGTGTACAAAGTGAAAGTGTGACATCACTTGGAATATTGTTGAATTTCTTGTCGCACCTTTACATGAAAGATGTGGATGCATTTCAGTTGGTGCAGAGGTACCAGCATGTTGCCTGGTCAGGAAGGAAGGTGTTACGAGGAAAGGCTGAGAAACGTGAATCTGCTCTCATTGGAGAGATGAAGGCTACAGGGGGATTTAAAAGAAACACACAAGATGATCAGACGATGAGATAGGGTCGACTCTGATAGTCATTTTCCTTGGATAATGACGTCAGCTTGTGCGAGGGGACATAGCTGTAAACTGAGTGGTGATAGATTTAAGACAGATAACAAAGACAGCTTCTTTACTCAGAGATTGGTAAGGGTGTGGAATGTCCTGCTTGCCAATGTAGTGAACTCGGTCACATTAGGGGCATAATAATACAGAGAATGACTGGATAGTGTAGGGGGATGGGTTAAAATTAGTTCACAGGTCCGCACAACATAGAGGACCGAAGGGCTTGTTCTGTGCTGTAAAGTGCTATGTTCTATGTTTTATGTTATAAATGTCTGTGTGCAGTTTGTACATTCTCCCGTGTCTGGGTGGGATTTCAATGAGCTCTCCGCTTTCCTCCCACATTCCAAAGATGCGCCATTCAGGTGTATTGGTCATGCTAATTTGCCCAGTGTCGGGTGCATTAATCGGTGGGAAATATGTCTGGGTGCGTTAATCTTCGATGGGTCGTTGTGGACTGGTGAGGGCGAATGGCCTGTTTCCACAGGGGTGGGAAACTCATCTAATCTGATCGAGTTCTTCGTGAAAAGCAACTATTCAGGTGAATGGGAAATAATGTCGTGCAGATGACAAATGTCTTGGAAGGAATAAACCTTTTAGAAGCATTGCAAAACGCCGAAGGCAAATGATAGAGGTATCTGGCAGGCATCATGAGATTATAGAGCGGTCCACATATATATTATGCATTGATTGCATTTTTTTTGGACTGGATGTTTAGGTTTGTTGGTGTGCCTTACAAGTATATCAATGTTGCGTTAGTTGCTGTACCACGAACGAAAGTAAAATGTTTTATTTCCCTGGGGAACCCAACGCATCATTCAAGCTTCTGATTTGAGCTGCTACGAAGATGCACCCAGTCAAAGCCACTTCTGGTAGTCTTTGGTCTCTCACACATATGTAGAAATAGAGCTCTGAAGGGGCGAAGCACCACAGGAAGGAAGACTCTGCGTGTGTTTCCTGCAGGTGCTCCGGTTTGGTCACGCAGTTCAAAATATGCAGGTCAGGTGAATTGGCCATGCTAATTTGATCATAAAATGAGGTGCCCTAGTCAGGGATAAATATAAGGTGGGAGAATGTTTTCAGGTGGGTTACGCTTTGGAGGTCGATGTGGACTTAATGGGCTGAAAGGCCTATTACCATTCTTTCGGGAATCTAATTTAATCTAACCCTTCATCTAGAAACACATTCCATACAGGCAGCACAGTCTGCATGAAAATAAGTGTCTCTTATGTCCCTTTCAACTCTATTTCCATTCACATTAAACTTAGCCCTTTTGAACTCCCTACCAGTGGGAAAAAATAGTTTTTCTATTCATCTTACTTGCGACGGTCATGGTTTCATAAACCAGCATCAGGTCACTCCTCAGACTTCAGTCTTGGACAGTGAATAATAATCCAGCGTCTCCAGATGTTTCAAACTTACGATAAATCCGCTCAATTTGACAAGTATCTGAAACAATATAGCACAGCCACCAGGGGTGGTGTTTAGACAGAAATATCATATACTGTAAAGCAAAACATGATGAATAATCAGTTTAAATCACCTCAGAGCATGATGAAGTAATGAGAGGAATAATTCCCAATTTCGGGGTCTGGCCTCCATCAACACAATCCGTAATGGTCTACGTTGGTCTATTTCTCAGACCAATCACGTTCCCACTGCTCTGTTTAAATTTAACCAATCCTTGCTGTTGATTGTGATCCAACAGCAATGGGTGTATTTCACACGCAAACGCTCCTCTCGATCAGATTCATACAGTCTTATTTCAATTTCATCAAAGTCTGGCAGCTGTCAATCTGCATCAATGCGCATCTTGTCAGCAGGAACGCCTGACCTATCAGATGTTTGATGGAAGCTCAGCGTGTGTCTGAGAGTGAGTGTGCCGCAGTCAGTGGAACTCTGGGGCAGCCTCTTCACTGGTTGGAGTTTTTGCATTCTCTCTAAAACAGTTTTGCATTCTCTGTAAAACCTCTTGATGCTTGCAATATTATGGTAACCATCAATGGACTCAATCCTCCAACGTTGGCCTAAAAAAAGGCCACCACATGAGAAGGCTGTATTTTGCTCATATTCTGCCTCCCGGTTCCTCTCTGTCATGATGTTAAGACACGGAGTTGAATGGGTAATGCGATATGACCAACGACGGCCTGCCCGTGTCTTCCATTTTTATCCACATGCCTGATAACACAGTGTTTCATGGTCCATTGAATTGACACAATCAAATGGAGTCTGAACTTCTGAGATGACAGATTTCTGCATTCACAAACACAAATGATTTCCCGCGTTGCATATTGCCTTTTCTTCTTTGAGTAGAGACGAAGAAAAGCTGCAGATGATAGCATCCAGTATAGACAAGCAGGAGGCTGGAAGACGACCGCAGGCCAGGCAGTACCAGGAAGTGGAGAAGTCAACGTTTCGAGTGGAACCCTCCTTCATAGAACCGAAACGTTGACTTCTCGATCTCCTGATGCTGCCTGGCTTGCTGTGTTCTTCCATTCCTGCTTTACCACCTTTTCGTCTTTGATATCTGAAAGGCGTTTTTCTGTGTTTCGATTAGATTAGATTGTTATTATGCTCGTGTTGTTATGCTCAATGATTTCTCCAGGTTGTTTAACTGACCAAATCCTCTCAAAGGTGCTTGGTTTCAAGACAGATATCAAAGAAGGAGATATACATAGTTAATTTTCGAGAGGAGGTAACTGGCATAGAAGACGAAACACTTGAGGCAGAATCTGCAATGGTAAGACCATTAATGTAGCATCGAGCGCAGAAGGCCTGAATTGGAGGAGTTCAGACGCCATGAGGTTTCAGTATTCAACCAATTGTAGTTATCAGATCAGAAGATGGAGGAGTACAAGTAGGCCATCCAGAACTGCAAGTCTGCTGTTCCATTTAATGTGATCGTGGCTGTTCTGACTGTTCTGAATTCCACATTCTTGCATTTTCCTGTTAATTCCTCGATTCCCTTCCGGATTAAAATTCTGTCTGCCTCTCTGATCACTGAACCCTTTCTGGATTACCCCCAATATCAGCATATCTTTCATCGACGAGGGACTGAAACGTGTTCTCACTATGCCAGCTGTGTTCTCCCTAGAGTTTTGGAGGGTTTTGGCAAAGCCTCCTGACTTTTGTACTTCGTTCCTTTTGAAATTTGGCAAAGCGACAGATGTATTTCAAATCTTGTAGAGTTGTTTGCTAATTGACATGCTCAGAGATAGTTTTCCACACCTCTGGATCAGGTCGGACTTGCACACACTTCTTTCTGACTCAGAGACAGGGCCACTACGACTACACGACAAGAGCCCACTGTCACTGTGGCGCAGCATGTCAATGTGACAAATGAGACGACAGGGAATTGTCGTTTAGTCATCATTTCTTGTAAGAAGAAACGGACTGAACACACCTGAACAGCAGCAAGCATCTCAAGTGTACAGAGGCCACTCGTGTATACCTTGGTTTCCCTATTTGCAAAGTGTGAGATGCACATTCCACTGCAGTTAAGATTAACAGCTGAACATACCTTCTGTGGCGGCTTTCATGAACAGCAGGGCTTCAAGCAACAAGAGCAATGTTGTCACATCAACGCTGCAATTCTGAGAGGGTGAATAATCAGACTGGAACACAGATTCTCTTTTCATGTGCTCACAGAGTAATCTGTTAGTATTAAACATTGCCACAATGATAACGGTCTCCAGTTTGTCTTCTATTAAAATCCAAATCATTAACTGAGACGGGCGTCAATTGATAACAAATATTAAGGGTGTCCTTTGGACATTTACATCAAAACCCTAAAGGTTGATGGAATTTCCGACCTTATTTTAATGAGATTGAAGGACAAGAGTGTGGAGGTCTCAGTGTAACTTCATAAAGTGGTAGTACGATCACATCTGGAGTACCGTGAGCAGAACTGGCCCCTAATTTGCAGGAGAGATATCTTTTCATTGGAGGAACTTCAGAGAAAGTTCACGAGGATGATTGCTGATATGAAGTGCTGATCTTAAGAGCAAAACCTAAACTTTTTACGACGCTACTTCCTGGAGGTTCGAAAATTGAGAGGTGTTCTGACGGTAAATGCATAGAATTCTTCAGGTGGCTTTTCATGGTAGATGTTAACAGAATGCTACTCCTCACGGGGGAGTCAAGGGCCAGAGTCTCAGAATAAAGGTGCACAAATTTAATACTGAGATGAGGAGGAAATTCTCCCCTCACAGATGCGATTGCTTGGAAAACCTTGCCAGAGAGAGGAGTGGACGCCAAATCTCTCCTTATCTTTATGGCGACGACAGAGAGAAACTTGATCTGTCAGAGAATCAAGGATAACAGAGAAAGGGCAGGAAAGTGGGTGCAAAGGACATTTGAGCCGCCAAGATTCGGGTGAATAGCAGAGCAGGTCTGAGGGGCCGTGCGGCCTTCTTCTCATCCTATTTTTTAAAGTTTTCACTGAAATTAATCCTTTATTGTTCACGCCTCTCTGCATCAGAAACCAGTCACCCGGCCAGCTGAGCTACCCAACTACAACATTGACAAAACAGCAATGACATGATGATGCAAAACAGATATACCCGTTGAAAATGGTGATATAAAGGTGTAGGGAAAGATTGTGCCAAAATAAAACTGAGCAACAGAAAAGCAGAGATTGTGGGAAAACTTAACAAGTACAATATTCCATTCCATCGCTCAGAGTTCAACAGAGGTTGCACTGTTCAGTAGTAAAGCCAGGAAACAACATCCAGCATCTGATTGTGTGCACAAATAGGGTGTTTGTGCACACAAATTGAGTGTCTAAAAATAAGTCTCCCAGACCGTAGACTGTTACGACACCGTGGTGAACCTTCTGCTAATTAAAGCGAACACACGGGAAAAACTGACTTCGCCTCGTAATCTCTTAAATTATGAGTGGCAAGGAACTCCTAAATTCAAATATTTAAAGAAAAATATTAATTTATTCATGAACTTTAAAAGCTAACATTAAACAATAGCTATTTAACAGTCTAAACCACATTTGTCTTAAATGCTTGTTATCTGCCTTCAACCCTTTCACAACATACTGTTCCAATATACACCCGTATTGAAATTATATCAACTTAATTTCTCAACCACAGACCAGTCGTCGTTGGAGACTGTCTTCTTTTGGCTCAGATCTCCCTGAGTTGCCTTCGGTCTTCTACTGCAAAGATGTTTCAGATGAAAAAGGTACCTTTGTTAGTGAATGTTTTGAATGGCAATCTCTCTTCAGGTGGCAGTTACTCTCTCGATGGCAGTTGGTCTCTGTCTAACTATCCAAAATGTCTGCCGTAAACAGCAGATTGTCTCATTTGTTCGAGTTTGGCAAAAATAATGCATTCAAACTCGATTGAGTTATCATATCCTGGAGCATTATTTCAACTCGTTGGTTAAAGTCGAATTCTTGTGAAAAAGCAACCAAAATTCAGGACATTTTTTCACAACTAAATGCCACACATATTCAGCCTTCCAGTGCACTCTGAGACAGCTGGCTAGTCACGTGACAGTTACCTGTTGGCTCGCTGTGCAAAACAGCTTTCACTCTCTTTTCAGAGCCTTCGACTGCATAACACCTTTCTCCAGAAGACAAAAATGAACTATCAAACTGAAGACATGGCTTATTTTTTTCTAATGCTTAACCCTCAATACAGAAAATACACAAAACATTAATCTCAATTCATATCAATTCCTGCACATGCACGCGTGTGCTCACATACACACACATACACACACAGAGACATACACACACACATGTCTGTGCACAAGATAGCACTTCTGACATCACATTCTTATGAACCACAACATGTACAAGTTGTAAATTAATAGTCTATAACATAACACTCCAAGGAAGTTGTCGCATATTGTTGTCTTTAAACCATGCCAAGAATGTAAGAGGTTTGTGATCGGTGCACACAACTGTCTCTGGCCCACTATTTGTCAAATAAACACTACTATGTTGTAACGGCAGTAGCAGACTCGCTATTTCCTTTTCGGAGGTAGAGTATTTTCTCTGGAGAGGGTTGAGTTCCTTTGTAAAGTAACCAATTGGTCGTTCAATGCCATCATCGTCTTCCTGCAGCATCATGGCTCCTGACTCCTTTACCACTTGCATCGATTGCAACTTTTCAGGTGTTCCAAAGAATTTGGTGCAGCTCAAACTCGTGCAATGGATCACTCTGCTTTCAATTTGAAAAATGTCTCATGGCATTGTTCTATCCAATGAAATTTTGTGTTCTCTTTCAGTAAATCTGTAACAGTGTCAATGCGCTGCTGAATTTGGGAATAAACGTCTGGTGGAATCTGCTTAGTCCCAACAATAGAAGCACATTTTTCTTCGAGATTGGTCGTGGAAATGGCCTTCATATTTGCATTCCTTGGGATCAATCTTCCATCACCGCTGTAATGTCCCAAGAACATTACCTCTGCCTTCACGAATTCTGCTTGCTTTAAGCTTATGACCAGCTTTGCGTCTCTTCATCTTTCAAAGACTCTGCCAACTGCGCCATGTGATCTGTCCATAATTCACAAAAGATCACTATATCATTCAGAGAGGCCACACATTTTGTTGTCACAGCCACAACACTTTTCATGCGTCTTTGGTGGTGCGGTTTTCCTTCTAAAACTTATCAATTCGCTAAACGTGCTCTCGAAGACCCCTCATCGTTACTGTACATCTGGCATGACATGTCAAAAAGAAGAACAAACATTGTTTCAACACCGACCTACTGTAAAATTGGTTCGACACTGTTCGAATATTGCGAAATGCCAGTCTCCCTCATATCAGAAAGATATTGTAAATTTTGAAAGGATTCAGAAAAGATTTACAAAGACGCTGTTGGGATTAAAGGTGTAGGGAAAGGCTGCATAGACTGGTGCTGGTTTCCCTGTAGTACCAGAGGCTGAACTGTGACCTTGTAGGAGTTAACAAAATCATGAGGCGCATGCATATGGTAAATAGACGAGGTCTATGCCCTCTGGTCATAGAGTTTGGAACGAGAGAGCATAGTTTTAGGTTGATAGTGGAAAAATGTAGAAGGGACTAAATGGGCAAACTTTAAAGCTGGGGTGGTGCCGCTCTGGAATGAGTCGGAAAAGAAATAGACGACTGCAAATTTCCATGCGACGACTGCCACAAACATTGCGTTGGACAAACAGGAAGAAAGTTAGCCACCAGGATACATGAGCACCAGTTAGCCACAAAAACACACGGAGGGAAAAAAAAATTTCGACTGGGACAACACATCTATCCTGGCACAGGCTAAGCAAAGACATGCCTGGATGACTCGCTTTGGACCATCTGAAATACTAAAGAGATCGTGGATATCACAGGTTTATCAGATTGGTCACTGCATATTCGCCTTTCTGAGGGAGAAAGGGAATGGGTGACCAAATGGCGGGGAAAGAGCAGGAAGGCAGTGCCGGAGACCCCACGGTCATTTTTCCCCAAAGCAGGTACACCGTCTTTGGATACTGATGGGGGAGATGGCTCACCAGGGCAGGGAAACAATAGCCAGATTCATGGCACCATGGCTGGCGCTGCTGGTTAGAAGGGTGGGAAAAAGTTTGTCAAGGGTGTTGTCAGAGTGGTTCAATTGGAAAGGGAGTAGATCGGCGATTGTGTGATCGAAAACGAGGCGACTGAATGGAATGTTGCCTCCCAGGTGCACGGATCATTTCAGATGTAGAACATTGTAGAGGGGAAGGGTGATCAACCAGTTTTCGTGGTGCACAAAAGCACCGATGAAACAGGTAAAAGACGTGATGTGATTCTCCTAGCAGGATTTAGGGAATGAGGAGCCACGTTAAAAGGTTGGACTTTTGAGGTATTCATCCATCCTCAGTATTGCTACCAGGGGTGCTACGTGCTAGTCAGAGTAAAAATGAAAGTATACGCAGGATAAATGCGTGACTTGGGAGATGGTGCAGGAGGGAGGTGTTTTGATTTTCGGGACATTGGGACCGTTTCTGTTTGAGGTGGGACAATTTCAAGTTGGATGGTCCGCACCTGGGTAGGGCTGGAAACATTGCAATGCTGGAGAGATCATGGAAAGCACATTTAGCAAATTGGTCACAGCATACATTAAGCTTGCTTCGGGAAAAAGGGAATAGGTGATCAAAGGATTTTGCTTACGCAATTGGGGAGGGTTTAAACTAACGTGGCAGAGGGGTGAGAACCAAATAAACAAATTAGTGGAGTCCTACGATGTAGTAACTAAAATTTGTTCAGAAAAAGATAACAAATTCAAGGAGACTGAGGCGAAGAGTAGGTATGGAGCAGTTGAAGAACGCAAAAGTAGAGGTGGTCTGAGTTGCACGTTTTAAAATGTGAGAAGTGCAGTTGATGAGTCAGATGAACTTAGGGAATGAATTGACACCTGGGAGTATGATGTCATTCCTAGTACTGCAACATGGTTGATGGAAGATTTGTAACGAAGAATTAAAGGACAAAAAATTTACAAGCAGAATTAATTGTGATGTAAAAGGGGTGGAGCATTTGCACGACTGTTCAGAGAGGATATCACAACTCTGCTGAAGGAGTAGACTAAAGAGGACACAAGTAGTGAGACAATATGGGCAGTGCTCAGGAACAGGAAATAGGAAGAGTGCGGTAAAAATGTTGGGGCTGGGCTGCAGGCCTCCCAGCATTAGGCATGAGATAGAGGTACAAATATATTAGCAGACTATGGAAACGTGTATGAGCAAGAGAGTCGTGGTGAGAGACGATTTTGATTTTCCCAACATTGACTTAGATTCAGTTAGTGCTGGAGGTCTAGTTGGAACAGAATTTCTAATTAGAATCCAGGAGGGTACACAATTAGCCCAGGCTGGTATGTAAATAGTCCTCTCCGGGAGGACTATTTCGTTGGGAAATGAAGCGAGGAGCTGGTTGAAGTTTCCGTGGGGCATTATTTTGTGAATAATGATCACAATTACATAAGTTTTAGACTAACCATGGGCAAAGACGAGAGTGATCTTAAATTAAGAGTGTTAATTCTGTTCCAACTAGACCTCCAGCACTAACTGAATCTAAGTCAATGTTGGGATGGCCGACTGTAGAAAAGTATGCGAGGAGCTGTGGAATGTGGATTGGTAACACTTGTTTGGAAGTAAATACACATTTGATATCTGAGGAGCTTTTAAAGATAGATTGATTAGAGCGCAGGACAGACACGCCCTGTGAAGAAAGGGATTAGAACTGGCAATATCAGGGAACCAGATATGACAGGTGAAATTGTGAGATTAGAAAAGCGAAAAAAGAAGCATAAATGTGGTGTAGTCGACTGAAAACAGTTGAAGATTTGGGAGAATGTCTGGAAAGTAGGAACAGCCTGAAATGAGGCAGTAAGAGGGATAAAAGTGGTCATGAGATACCTTTAGTGAACAGGGTTAAGGAAAATCCCAAAGCTTTTTATTGGTATATACTGAACAAGAGGCGAACTCAACACAGGGTTGGCCCAGTCAAGGACAAAGGAGATAAGTTATGTGTAGCGTCTGAATAAATGAGTGAGATTCTTAATGAGTACATTGACTCGGTATTCACCAAGCAGAGGGGTATGACAGTGGTGCGGGTATGGATAGATTTTGATTACTCTCGGTCAAGTCGGGTTAAGGAGGGAGGAAGTGTTGGATATTCCGAAACGCATTATGATGGACACGTCCGAATGCGATCTATCCAAGGATACGGATGGAAGCGAGAGAGGAAATAGCTGGGTCTTTAACAAACGTATTTTCAGCATCCATGAACACGGGTGAGGCCATGGATTGTAGATAATTGCTAATGTTGCCCCCTTGCTTAAGAAGGGTCGCAAGGATCATCCAGGTAATTATTGACCGGTGACCCTGATGTAAGTGATAACGAAGCGCTGGAAAATATACTGAAGAATAGGATTCATTTATATTTGGAAGAAAATACGCTTATTAGGGATCAGAACACGTTTTCTGCAGGAAGAAATATGTCTTACCAATGTAACAGAATTCTTTGAGGACGTGTCAAAGATCATTGATGAGGGAAAGGCTGTCAAATGCACGATCTTCACGAAAGCTTTTAATAATGTTCCACATGGTAGGCTGATGGAAAAATTGAAGTCAAATGCGATCCCTTGCGTACTAGCCATGTGGATCGAGAACTCGCTGGGAAGCAGGGGTCAGAGCGTAGTCGTGGAAAAGAGTTTCTCAGAATGTAAAACTGTCACCAGTGAGTTTTCCACAGGGATCTGTATTAGGACTATTCTTGTTTGTGATTTACATAAATGATCTGGAGGAAGGTGCAGTTGGTCTGATGAACAAGTTGGCAGATGTCACCAAGATGTTTTGATTTGTAGACAGTGAAGGGGACTGTTGAAGAATGCATCAGAATATAGATAAATTGGAGAGTTGGGCACGGAAAAGGCAGGTGCAGTTCAAGGTCGGCAAATGCGTGGTGATGCAATTTCGAACATCCAATACAAGAGTGAATTATAAAGTTACTGGAAACGCCCTGGGGAAAATTAACGTCCAGAGAGATCTGTGTGTTCAGGTCCAGTGTTCCGTGAAGGTCACAACGCGGGTGATAGACTCGTCAAGAATACATACGGCATGCTTTCCTTAAGCAGGCGGTGTATTGAGTACAAGGGTTGGCAGATCATGTTCCAGTTGTCTAGGAATTTGGTTGGGCCAACATTTGAACAGTGTGCACAGTTCTGGTAGCCACATTACCAAAAAGATGTGGATGCTTTGGAGAGGATGCAGTGAAGGGCGACAAGGATTTCACCTGGTATGTAGGGTGCGAGTTATGAAGAGAGTTTGAGAAGGTTGTTATTATTTTCATTAGAAAGAAGACCGTTGAGGAGGGCCCTGATTGAGATCTACAAAAGTCTGGAGAGGTAGGGACAGGGTGGATAGCAAGATGCATTTTCTGAGAGTAGTGATCACAAGTTCAATATGAGACGGAAAGTTAAGCGAGACATACATGGAATTTTCTTTCTTCAGAAAGTGGTGGGTGCCTGGAACGCGTTGCCAGCAGAGCCAGTAGAGGCGGCACGACAGCATCATATAAGATATATCGAGACAGGTATATGAATAAGCTGAGAGCAGAACGATACAGATCCTTAGAAAATAGGCCACAGTTTTAAATAGAGGTTTTGGTTCAGCGCAGGCTTGGTCGGCTGATGGTCCGGTTCCTCTGTTGTAATTCTCTTCATTCTTCGATATGTGGTCAGGACGGATGACTCGCACCAAAGGATCTTTTGAGGATTGGAGTGTTTTCCGTCTTCAGGTGCACGAGTCCCAAGTATTTCTTGTATAAGCACAGATTATCATAAAAGAGGCTTTTTGCGCTGCTGGCCTTTATGACAAGATGGAGTGAACATTAATATAATCTTTCCGTTATGCAGGATGTTAGAATTTCCTCATCTGCGGTATTGTGTGCGATTCTGGGCGCTTTATTAAAATAAATACAACTTGCGAAGAAGACAGTTTCAAGGCTGATTTCCTGAAATGAGAGATTTCTTTGACGAGATAACATTGGACGTATTGTGCTTGCTCTCTCTGGAGTTTTGGGGAGTGAAGGGGAGTTGGGGGAAGGTTGTGACCTGATTGATGAGTGTAAGATACTGAACGCTCTTGCCAAAGCCAACATGAGACGAGATGTGGGTCAGCACGGAATAAGAGACGAACGGATTTACAGTTGGGGAGGACCAGGTTAGGAGGTTGACCTTTCAGGTTGCAAGTGAAAATCGTTCTTCTTCTCTCTGAGGCATCTTCTATATGACTGTGGCAGTCTGTGCACTCGCAAGGTGGTGCAGGTGCAAGATGGAAGAGTTTTGAAGATTGCAGTAAACAGATTCTTGTTCACAGAAAAATGGAAAGTTATTGAAGGCGGATGGGGCAATGTGAAATTTCAAAAACAGCAGAATTAGCCATGATCATTCTGAATGATGGAGAAGCCTCGAGAGAGCTGAATGCATTATGGTCTGCTCCTGTCAGCTACCTTCTATGATTATGACTGAACGAAATGTCAGTTATACACATTCCGTGGATGTGTGAGCATTTAACCTCAGAAACGTTACTTCGGCGAGATGCCTTCTCACTTCATTCATCCTGAAGCTCTCCTGGGTATTCACAGTTTGCACTGTACTATCCCAAACTGAACCTTATGGTATAATGTGCCTCAGGTCTCTGCAATGACATGCTGCTAACACATGGTCACAATCCCATGTCTGTGTTGCCTATCCACTCTCTCTCTGTCTCATTCTCGCAAACACTGCAACATTTACCTTCAACAATTTTCTTATCTCTCCTGTATATCTCGTAACCAGGAAAATGACGCACCCAGTCCTGCTCCAACTGAAACCCAAACTTTGGAGCCCACACAACATTTTTTTTTTCTATTGGGCACAGGTGAAGTGAAAACCTGTCAGTGTATCTCGCTAACACTGTTTACCACGTACTTTGCATTCATGTGCAGATACATTATGTTTTTATTTCCATGTTATTGTCTCTCTTACCCCTAACCATGAGTGGCCAACATTTCTCAGTTTCCTGAGGTGGGGTTACTGCCCTTGACATTATTCGATGTGTCTGGTTGTTGCTCTCTGAATGTTCACTCAGGGTCCACGCTCCTGACCAGTCAGTTAAAAGCTTGCCCAGTACGAGAATAATATCAGCCGCACTACAGTCTGTCAAAGTGTATCCACTTAAAAGTGCACAGGTCATATCAGTCTCATCGTTCTTGATATTGTCCTTTCCCCGTGAAGCACCCATTTTGCTGTACTGTTCTAGCCTTTATTTTGCTTTCTTTCCTATTCTTCCTTCAACTGTGAGACTCAGCAATTCTCTCTGCTACTTTCTGAAAAATATTCAACATGTTCATGTTTATAGAACCATGGCAGATCTATGTCAGAGTAGAGGGCATCAATGTGAGATGAAGGAGCAAGTGGTTTCGAGGAGATAAGAGATTTTCAGTTCACCCAGTGATGAGCAATGTGCGAGCGGAGGTAGTGGAGGGATCAGTTACTCTCTAAAATTTTTTAGAAGTGTCTGGCCGAGAATTTCCGATATTGGGGCTTAGCAACCTCTGACTCCATGTATTGGGCAAATTCGAAAAATGTGTTTGTATCACAAAAATAGGGTCCTGTCCCTCCCTGTACACGATTGCTGAAACTGAGCTTAGAGTACTGTACATACATGGTTTATAACTGCCATTATTTTATTCAGTGGTAAACGGTTGGCATAACCACCTCTTGATCAACTCAAGGGAAAAGCTCAGAATTACAAAATTGAAATATTTTGCAGTTTTTGTGTATTTTTTCTGAAGTCCTGTTTTCAGGATATCTCAATGGGAAAGTAAATGTTTTGTGATTTTCTGAGAGCAAGACGTGTTGCTCTGACAGACGTCAGCAGAAATAATTTGTTCAGAGATGACAAATAACGTCAGTCTCCAGGGATCCTCGTTGTAGCACTGGAGACTTACCGTCTTCTCTTCATAAAGGTGATACTCCAAACTGTGATCTCACGCAATTGACGGGACCCCTTAGATGTGGCATACAGAGGGATCAGCTTCAGTAAGAAAGAGGGAGACGAGTGATCGAAATTCAGGAAGGACACACAAGACAATTACAGCAATGGAACCGAATCTGGAGACAGCAGACTGGAATTTCACAACTATGAATAGAAGATTCCCTTCGCAAATCGCCTACTACACTAGAAATCAGCACTGGATGACAGTCTACTATCGAATACGATATCTTCTTTTGCTGTTTCAGCACGTTTACTATCCATTCCTTGCTGCTGTTGGTGTCTTGGGTAAGTGTCTTGACACAGTAAACTTCGTCCACCAACTGGAGGTGAGGCGTCGGTTAAGTGAAAACAGATTGAGCAGTTTAGATGTTTCTTCTGCCTTTTGTGGTCTCAGCTGACTGCGGGGCTCTTGTGTGATGTAGAGTGACGCCAGCAACAGGGATTCAGTCCCCAAATTGCATCATGATCCAACCTCCCTGACCTCTCCCCTTGCCATTTAAACTCTACAAAGACCAAGATGACCTAAAACACCGCGATCAAATCTCCTCTCCTGGCGTGTGACCATGTCCGGCTCATCCATATCATTGCCCCCCTGATTTCTTGAACAAAACCCCTCCACACCAGCTCCAAATCCTGCCTAAATAGTTTTGACCTGAAACTGGACTCATGAAAGCACGTTGCAGCAATCTGCACCTTATGACATTTAAGGATTAATATTCTGGTTTTTGCACTCTATGTCTCTCGGACGCAGGCATTCATTCCCTCAGAAGCCCGTGCCTAAATGCAGCACCGTCCACTACGCAAATGCAACAAAGCTCGTAATGCAGCACCTTCCAACATCAAGGTCACTCACATCCAGAAAAACAGGGGCAGCATATAAAAGGGAGCATCAACGGCTACAAGTTCCCCTCCAAGCCATTCACCGTCCTGATTTGAAAATATATCTGCATCTCTTAAGTGTCACTGGGTCAAAATCTGTGAAGTCCATCCTTAATAGCTTTAATCTGTGTGCATTGCGCAGACTGCAGCATTTAAGAAGGCAGGTCACCACAACCTTCTCTATGAGTCAAATCAAGATCCGCCATAAAATTTGATCACAACCAAAGATGCTCACATCCCACAAGTGAATAAGGATAATGCATGGAACGAAGATTGGAATTTGACATTGTAATGACTCGAGCAAAGTGTCCTTCTTCTATCAGTAATATGTGTGTAAATGGTAAATGTTTAAAATCACTCTCCAGCAAAACAAGTTTGACGTTGCATCGTTTCTCTTTCATTGTTCCAACAAAATGGAATTCTCGGAGTTATTCATCAATATCCCTCCTTTTCACACCAACCGCTCCAACGTCATTGAAACTTGAGAAACTTCAGAAACTTGAATCCAACCTGAATTACACATCATACTTTTGCCAAAATGTATAACATCCCAAACCCTGCCTGTAATACCAGTAATCTCCAATGAAATCTGCGATTGAGATAAGCGTGTCATTGAAATCTGAGCATCAGTATGTGTTTGTATACGAAGTTCAGAAGAAGGGTCACTGGACCCAAAATGCCGATCTGCTTTCTCTTCACATATGCTGCTAGATCTGCAAACTTCAGTTTCTCCAACAAACTTTGCTTTCATGACTGATGACCCTCTCACAGCCCAACAAACTGCACCAAACAAACCTGAAGATATATGGAAATCAGATGCATAAACAGGAAGTAGTGGGAAAAGACAGCCCACCTGACAGCATCAGTGAATAGAAACCAGACTTCATGTTTCAGATACGGTGACCCTTCTTCCGAGCCACTTCTCCCAATGCTGAAGAAAGAACATTAATATCTCTTATTCTCTAAATTATTTACCAGGAACCGGGTCATCATTGTGTTGATGGTTTGATACCTGCTAATATTCAATGATTCAAAATTCTCGAATACAACTGAAACTTCTGTTTGGAATCTATTTTCCAGTCATCACGCAATTACTTTTATCTGTTCTAGGGGGATGTGGATGTAAATTGCTGAGAGCAGAATTTGCTGATCGTCTGTAGCTGCCCCTTAAGTAGATGTTGGTGAGCTGCCTTCTTGAAACGCTGCAAGTCCGCATGCTATAGGTAGCTTCACAATTCACTGAGCGAGACGATTCTAGTACTTTGATCCAACCACACTGAAGGAACTGCCGATATATTTAAAAGTACACGATGGCGAGTGGCATGGAGGCGAAATTGCAAGTGTTGGTGTTCCAATGTATCTGCTGCCTTTGCCCTTCTTGAGGAAAATCCTTATCAGTTTGGAAGGCTAAGAGTCTTTGGTGAATTTCCAGCGTAACACATCATGGTTATTGAGCGTCGTTGGTAGATGGAGTGGATGTTTGTCAGCATGGTGTGTAAAGTGGGCGTTTTATCTTTGTAGGTGTCAAATTCGTAAAGTGTTGTTTAATTTGCATCCAACAACGCAATTGGGGGGTATACATTACAATCCTGACGTGTGCCTTACCAATGGTGAACAGGACATTTCGGGGTTTCAGGAGGTGTGTGACTCATTGCAGGATACCCAGCCTCCATTTTTAGCAGCAGCCGGAGCATTGACAGCAAGGATCGAGTTTGCTGGGAAGGTAAGTTTTCCTCTGAAAGTACTGACCTCGAAAATCAGTGGCCTTCATTTTGCAGCAGCAGGAGTGGTGAGAGCAAAAAGATGCGGTGATCGAACTGCTCTCTGGCTCAGTGAGTGAACAGATATGTCGTGTCAGAATACAAACAAAAGAATAAGAAAGATGAATGAATGGCTTGAGAGATGGTGCAACAGGGAAGTTTCCAGATTATTTGAAGGTTGCGACCGGTTCTGGGGGAGGTGGGACTATTACAAATTGGACTGTCAACACCCGGGCAGGGCTCGAACCAATGTCTGAGAATGCACTTTTGTGAACGTTGTTGGGGAGGGTTTAAATGAATGTGGCAGGGGCGTGGGAACAAAATGAGGAAGTTAGAGGTAAATACGGAGGTAGTAAGTAAAGCATATATGAAATGAGATAATGAAGTCAGCATGAAGTCAGCAAGAAAAAAGTATGAGGGATCAAATGATGAACGCAAAAGGACAGGTGATCTGAGGTGCATTTGTGTTAGTGCAAGAAGTGTAGTAGATAAGATAGATGATAGTATGGCTTTGGTGCGTACCTGGGAGTGAAATGTTTTTGCTATTACTGAGACCTAGTTGAGGGAAAAGCAGGATTGGCAACTAAATATACCAGGATATAGATGCTTCAGAAGGGATAGAGAAGGAGATTAAAGTCGTGGAGTTGTTCCACTACTCAATAGAGAGGATATCAGAGCTGTGGTCAAGGAGGGCATATGGAGGACTCGAGCAGTGAGATAATATGGCTCAGCTCAAATATAGTAAAATTGTGTTGTAATGTTGTGGCTGTAATACAGGGCTCTCAACAGCGAGGGTGAATGTAAATAGTCCAACTCGAGAAGGGACCATTTTGGACTTGGGGGTTGCAGAATGAGCCTGGCCCGGCGGTTCAAGTTTCAGTTGGGGATTATTTTGGGAGTAGTAATCACAATTCCATAAGTTTTAGAATATTCATTGTCAATAACGTAGGTGATCCGAAAAGAAGCGTGTTAAATTCGGGAAGGGCAACCACAGCAAAATTCGGCAGGAGCTGGGGAATGTAGATTGGGAGCCGCTGTTGATGTTAAATTAACATTTAATATGTGGGACGATTTTAAAGAGAGGTGGATTAGAGTCCAGGAAATACATGTGCCTGTGAAAATGAGGAATAGAAATGGAAAGCTTAGCGAACCATGGTGAAATTGTGAGACTAAATGAGAGGAAAAAAAATGTACAGGTAAGATCGAGGCGACTGAAACCAGATGAAGATTTTGTTGAATATTCGGAAAGAAGGACCAATCTGAAATGAGGATTTCGAGGGTTAAAAATGATTTCGAAACATCTTTAGCAAATCGGGTTAAGGTATATCCCGGAACCATTTCTTGCATATAAAGGGCAAGAGGATAACTAGGCAAGGTTTTGCACAAGTGAACGAGAAAGGAGGATAGTTATGAGAGGAACCAGAGAAAAAAGGGTGAGATTCTTAACGAGTACTTAACATCGGTATTCACAGAGGAGAGGGAAAAGACGGATGCTGAGGTTCGGGATACGCGTTTGTTTACTCTCGGTCAAGCTGGCTGAAGTAGGGAGTAAGTGTTAAGTGTTCTCAAACGCATTAAGATGCACAAGTCCTTCAGTTCAGAAGGGATCCATCCCAGGATACTGATGGAAGGGAGAGGGGCGGTACTGGGACATAAACAGATATCTTTGCAGCATTCTTGAACATGGGTGAGGTCCCAGACGACAGGAGAATTGCTAAAGTTGTCCTTCTGTGTAAGCAGGGTCGCAGGGATAATCCAAATGATAATAGACTGGTGAGCCTGCCGCCAGTGGTGGGAAAGCTGCTGGACAAGATACTGCGAAAGGATCGATTTCGATTTGGAAGGAAATGGGTTGGTCAGTGATAGACAGCATGGTGTTATGGAGGGAAGATCATACGTTAGAAAATTAATAGAGTTCTTTGATGAAGTGACAGACTTGGTTGTTGAGGGAAGGGTTGTAAATAACATATGCATGGACTTCAGTAAGGCGTTTGATCAGGGTGCCCATGGTAGGCTGGTGGAAAAAAATTGAAGTCGCATGGGATCCAGGGTGTATTATTTGTTTGGACAGTGAACTGACTGGGTAGCAGGGGATAGAGAGTAGTGGAATGGAGCGACCCAAAACGGAAACTGTGACAAGTGGTGTTCCACAGAGATCCATTTTGGTACTACTGCTGTTTGTGACATGCATAAATGATCTGGAGGACTGTATGAATGGTCTGATTAGGAAGTTTGCAGGTGACATTAAGATTGGTGGATTAGCAAATAATGGAAATGTCTATCAGGCAATGCAGTTGTATGTAGATAGGTTGGAGAGTTGGGCGATGAAATGGTAGTTGGACTTCAATCCGGGAAGATCAAATCCAAAAGCAAAATGTACTGTAACTGGAAAGCCCTGTGGAAAGAAATGGTGTCCACAGAGATCTACGTTTTCAGGTGCCCTGAAGGTGGCAAAGCAGGTCGATAGAGTGATCAGGAAGTCATATGGCATGCTTACCTTCATCAGACGGGGTAATGCGTTCAAATGTTAACAGATCAAGTTACGGTAGTATTGGAATTTGATTCGGCCACATTTGAGACAGTGTGCATTGATCGCCACGTTAGCAAAATGATGTCGATGTTTTCGAGAGGGTGCAGAGAAGATTCACCAGGACGTTGCCTGATATGGAGGGCGCAAACAGTGAAGAAGAGTTTGAGTAGATTGGGAGTATTTTCATTAGAAAGGCAAAGTTTGAGGAGTGGTTTGAAATGTTTAAGTTATACAAAAAGAGACGTATTCACGTGGTGGATAGCAGGAAGCTTTTTTTTCCTAGTTGGCAGAATAAATTACAGGGCGTCATGAGTTCAAGGTGAAAGGGAAAATGTTTCCAGGAGATATCGTGGATAGTTTTTTAAACAACGAGTGGTGGGTGCCTGGAACACACTGCCAACAGAGGTAGTAGAGACAGGCACTTAAGATGTATTTAGACAGATATATAAGTGGGCAGTGAAGAGAGGGTGAAAGATATTTAGAAAATTGGTGACAGATTTAAATGCAGCACCTGGGTCAGCGTAGACTTGGAGGACAGAAGGGCCTGCTCCAGTGCATTTTTCTTTTGGTTCTGTGTTCTTTGTTATTATTTTGCAGCCATTGCAGTTATAAAGCTAGAGCAGATAAGTGTGAAAGTTGTTTTGGTCTAAACACTGTAGCCAGACTAAAGCGAGTGCAATGAATAAATACATTAATTAGTGCAGTCAGTGCATGCAAAATGTCAATCTGGACCCCCCTCAAAAATGTATCCTACATTTGAACGTGCTGTGCAGATTCCCTGATTTTTTCTTTTCTTGAAAGTGCACTTCGAGGCAGGATGCTTTCCATTGAGGCACAACTCTCCCAGGACTCGCCACAGGTTCACTGCAACATCAGCTGTGACGATACAATGCCAGCCGAATCCTTTATGCAAAACAGGAAAGGCACAAAATTCCCAGTTTCTGAAGAAAGGTGACTTGACCTGAAATACTAACTCGGTTCCACTCTCCCCACATGAGCTTAGACCTGCTGAGATTTTTCCATCTGTTTTTGCTTTTGATGCAGACTCCGGGGAGCTCGTTGCTGCTATTTTTACGATCCGAATTAATGACCTGGGCAAATAAAGGCACGGAGGGGAGAAAAACACGAATAGAAGGAATAGGTTGCTAAGAGATATTTATTGGTTAAAGAATTGTTCAGTTCAAAGGCTACTCTTGTATCTTTTGGAGATTCTAACAGTCAGAGATGAAATATAAAAGGTACAAAGTGGGCTTGAAAGCATGAACACTGATGTGATCTTGGCTCACTCGATCATCGAGCCCAAAGCAGGGAACTAAATCTTGATTAAAGAAGACATTCAAGAGTCGGAACACGCAAATTGAAAAAGCGAGATTCAGGCTTGATGCAGAGACCCCAATCCAGTTTTAATTCATAAACAGCACGAGTGGCATGCGAGTGACAGAGCTGAGTCACAGAGTCAGAGTCAAAACGATGTACAGCATGGAAACGCCATTCCCAAAGAAAAGGATGAGAGTTCGGAATTGCAGTCCCGCCAACATCCAGTTGTAAATAATAGTGGAGAATTGAAATAGCAACCGAGGATCTGGGCTTGACGAATATCCCCACCTTATACAGCCCTGCACAGCCAGTAATAAGCAATCTCAAACATTCATAAGCTGTTTCCACCAGATGTGCACCATCATTTTCAGTCTTGACCTTCATTGAGTCCATATTTGTACGCCCAAAATCTATTCCAGCTTTGGGAATAGTTATATGGTCTGAAGGAACTAGCTGCACCATTAGTGATGCTGCCTCAGTCTAGCAAAATTCCTGTTCCATTCTTATTTATTCCCGTCAGACTTCTTTCGATTGTCACTGAAGTGTTGGCACATTTCCTTCAATGAAATGTTCATTGAGGCCCAGCGAGTGTTCCTAACGTGCCAGAGAACATCAGGGCAAACCTTGGAGAAGCTCAGCAGGAATGGCAGCATCAGTGCAAAGAGACAGTTGGGGTGGGGGTGAGAGAGAGAGAATGATCACATTTCATTTCAGTGCTGAGCCTAAACTTGCACTGTGACCACACCCATTTCCATTCCTTGACACAATCTGGAACATTCCGCCCGTATTTACCCAGCAGAGTCTACTTTCGAGTCCAATATGGGTCTTCATCAGGCCAGCATTTTTGGAGGGGGTAGGAGAGTGAACATTTTGAGCCCAGTATAACTTAAATTTACGAAAAAGCTTTGGCCCAAAGATTATCTGTGGCAAGGAGTTCAAAAGTACACAATACGGAGTGAAGCCATCCATCCCAACTCAAGTAGGTGACTCTCCATTCTGAGCATCTGTTACTCTGTGTGCTGTCAAATGTAATGTGTAATTTTCAAATGATGGATAATTTCGAAGTTTTATTGTTCCTTCTTGCAGTTAATGTACTGGCCATTGCAATCCTCTCCCGGGCTAAGTGTGGTCTATCAAAATGTATCAACCGGTATCTGTTGTATATGTCAGTGGCGGATCTCCTGGTCAACATTTTTGCACTGATACTGAAGAACATTCCAATTGTCTACAGTACAAAGTTCCTGTTTGTGAAGTTCATACCTGTCTGCAACATCCACGTTGTTCTTGTCCATGCCACAACAGACTGTTCTGTCTGGTTCACTGTTGCTTTCACCTTTGATCGATTTGTGGCCATCTATTGCCAGAAACTGAAATGTAAATATTGCACCGTGAAAATTGCATCTATTATTTTGGGAAAAGTGACAGTACTGAGCTGTTTAAAGAATATTTGCTGGTATTTTATGTTAACAGGTCAGTATCGGCTAAAGAACATTCCTTGGTTTTGTCAGGAAAAATCAGGTGTTGGACGATCTCAATTCTGGGGAACATTTGAAATCATTCATCATCTTCTCACCCCGTGTTTAGCAATTCTTTTGACTGCACTGTTAAATGCTGTTTGCGTCAGGCGTATCCTAATGGCCAACAGAGCCCGCAGGAGATTCAAGACTGTCAGCGGAGTGAAAAATGCCACCGATCCAAAAATGGAGAGTCGAAGTAAATCCATAATCTTGTTGTTTCTGATTTCAGCCAATTTTGTACTATCATGGGCAGTTTTTATGCTCTACTCAATATGGAAAACGGTGTGGCGATTCGGACTGAAGGCAGTCTATCTCCATTATTTTGTGGGGGAAATTGGATACATTTGCCAGCTCACCAGTTACAGTACAAATATTTGTATTTATGCTGTGACATTGAGCAAATTCAGGGAACAGATGAAGAATGTGTTCAAATATCCAATTTCACTCTCCATAAAGTTTCTTAAAAATAAGAAACTGGTTGAAAAAAAGTGAAGTCAGAAAGCACTTCAGGATCAGTGCATTTCATTTTCACTTAGAGTCAGAAGAGAGGCCGCAGAGGGTCAGTAAAGGCACATTAACATGTGACAATCATGCAGTGTTGTTCTGACGTTGAAGGCTTGTACTGTACCTTTAAGAGAGAGTGAAAGTTGAAAAGCTGGCAAACACATGTCATGTGACTGACGGCATGCACAAAGTGTACTGGACATTTTGAAGATGTAACATTTGAGCTACTTCTCTCAACGCTTCTCTCTAAAACGTACCTTTTTCACACTAAACATCTTTAAAGCAGAAGACCAAAGACAGCCGAAGGGAAATCTACAAACAGAGGGAGTTTGATTCCCGTAGGCGACAAGTGGTTCTGAAGATTGATTTGCTGTAAATTTAACAGGCCTTTTATCAGATCAGTATATTGTTATAGAGAGTGGGTAGATAACAACATTTTAAGGGAAAGGAGGCTAAGAGTTGTGAACAGTTTTGTCTCGTGTTTTGGCGTTGAAGAATAAAACTGTTATTGTTTTGTTTAAATAGTGTAATTTGGTTAGTTCTCTGTCATTCATACTTTAACAGATTGTAAGGCGAAGTGAGCTTTTCTGTGTGCTTGGTGTAATTCGCAGGGGTTTTTACCCCATGTCGTAACAGTGGGATCAGTCTGACTATCGCTGAAGTTCGTGAAACACACCCGTTGGATCAGTGTACTCTCCTCTGGTTTCCGTGGTACACAGGCACAGATGACAGTCTGGTCTCACCTCGGGATAGTAATAAACACATAGTGGTGTCAGTCTGATCCCTTCCTGCAGCCAATGATACATGCATACAAGGATTAGTCTGTCCATTCCTTGGGGAGAGTGATCCATATACAGTGGGGTCAGTCAGCTCTACTCCGGTGTTAGTGACATGCACAGAGTTTTCAGCATGCTCTCTGACTGGATCTGTGATACATCATTCTTTCCTATGATAGCATATTGTTGTCTGTTTGTGTCCTCAAGCTTCTCAATCCAATCTCCTCTGATACTCTAATCTACTTCGCAAACTGAAGAGTAAACTGAATCATATTACAATCATTGGCTCCTCAGGATTTATTCACCTTCACCACTCGGATCAAGTCTGCTTCATTGTGCAGCATTAAATGTAGTGGGGTCCACCACATGCTTCTTCAAAACACAATCTAACAGACATTCCACAAATTCCTTTCCTTGCAATCCTGTATGAACCCAATTTCCCAACCCACCCGCACATTGAAATCCCCCATGATCACGGTAACTTTGACTTTGTTACACACCTTTTCTCCCTCCTGGTCTATCTTGACACTCCTCGTCCTGAGTATTATTTGGGCGCACATTCGTGATGTCCATGATTGCCACCAAGATAGGCATCGTTGACAGCTGGGAAGATGCATCCAGTTACTTTTAGAATGGGCCTGTGTTCCTCGGCAGTGGGTTCCCCCTTCTGGTTGACTGATCGAGATCCAATGAGAATCTATCTGAACGAGCAGACTGGTAGGCACAGGGAGACATCGAGACAGGCAACTCCGTGCACGGACCAATTTAGGTAAATTGACTGGTAAGTACTGCATAGGTGGCTGGGATTGAATTCTAGTATTTAATAACGGACTAACGAAGGAACTCATTATGGGCTGTGCCGTGAGTAAAGAAAAAGCCTCCAGGGAAAAAGGAAATGGAAATGCAGGCGGGGTTCCTGACAACATGTCTCCAGAAAGTCCATTGTGAAGGATGTTGTGGAATTGGAAAAATAAAAACTTGTACAAGTGAAAAAGATAAGAAAAATATGATTAAATAGTGTTGTTTTGTATGGACTAAGGAATCCATTCTTCATCCCGTCGTCTTCTGGCCAAAGTACGGGTTGGACGAAGGCTGGGTTTGTAAATATTTAAATTTGTATGTCAACGGAAAACAGCCTTTCAGTTAGGAAGAATCAGATTATGCTTCATGTTGGAAGGGCGGCTCAGGAAAAAATATATATTTAGTTAAAACGGTGAACAAAAACCTCCCACAGCGACGCCTGTGTGGGAAGTATTAGATAAATTACCTCCACTGTATAACGAAGCAGCAAGTAGGGCAGAAGGAGACTCCGGGAGAAGGTATGGGGGTGGGTGGGTTGGCATCAGAGCCAAAGCCGGGGGAAGCTAGAATGACAAGGATGGTTACCCGCAAACATAGGGATAAACAGAAGGGCAATTTGGACAAAGGCCTACAAGGCAGTTCCATTAGGAGATAAGGAAATCGTGTTTATGAGTGCTGCCTTAACGAATGGGGAGGTACGGATCTTTAGAAAGAAAATGAGGGTCCTCATAGAGAACCCGGTGGGATTGTCCGAACAGATCGATCAATTCCTGGGTCCCAACCTATGTACTTGGTCTGAGCTAATGTCTATATTAAACATTCAATTTACTGGAGAAGAAAGAGGGCTCATTAGAGAAGCCACGATTAAATCTAGGAAAGGGAATATGAGTCGGGGACGGCCAGCCGGAAAGGTGAAGCAAAATACCCACTTAGGGATCCTGCGTGGGATAATCAAAATGAAGTTCATAGAGAGAACATGAAAACATTCAAAGACTTCATATTAAATGGAATCAGGGAAGCGGCGCCAAAGTCACAAAATTTGGTGACAGCATCTGACGTATGCCTGGGAAATGTTGAAACCTTTGCGGCTTTTCTCCGAGATGAAGAGATTCTATTATAAAGTATTCCGGGATGGACCCGGAAGGGTCAGTACCTGAAGGACTCCTGAGGATACACTTCGTAACTAAATCAAGGCCAGACATCAAGTAAAAGATTCAAAGATAGAGGGATGGAGCAAGAAGTCTCTAGTGGAATTGTTGCGGGAAGCTCTGAAAGTGTTTGTGAGAAGATAGGATGAGAAACAGAAACAAAAGGTATAAATCATGATAGCCACGGTTGACGAGGTAATAAAAAAAGGACAGAAGTAAAAGTAGAAGGAAACTGGAGTGGTGGCTGGCAGCATGTTGAAAATAAAGGGAGGGGAAGCCATCGAAGTGGAGACATTAAGGGGTTTAGTGGATAGGAACAAGAATCGATGTGGAAATCCCCACAGGCGGGATGTTATTACTGTGGAAAGACAGGTCACTTTAAGAGGAAGTGTCCAGATCTGAAGAAGTGAAGACAGCCCTGTTTATGAACCTCAGTGAACAATAGGAGTCTTAGGGATTCCTGCCCCCGGGGATTACTAGAGCCCTGGATGTCCCCTTACAATACCCCTATCCTGCCAATAATGAAATCGGACGATAGTTTCCGCCTGGTGATATACCTAAGGGCATTGAATCGAATAGTACAAACCCGCCACCCTGTGGTCACTAATCCCTATACACTACTGAGTAAGATTCCCCATGACCATAATTGGTTCAATGTAGTGAATCTAAAGGATGCCGTCTGGGCATGTCCACTGGCGGAAGAGAGTCGGAATATGTTTGCATTCGAATAGGAAGAAGAAAACAACAGCACAGATGGATGGTACTCCCACAGGTGTGGGAACAACTCTTGGAGAAGTTTAGGAGCCCCAAAGGAACTACTCTGTTACTATATATATGATCTTCTGGTAACAGGTGAGAAAAGGAGCAAAGCGATAGAATTCACAAATGAATTACTAAATTTTCCGGGACAACTAGGATTAACGGTCTTCAAGAATAAATTGCAGTATGTAGAGAACGACGTTAAATATTTGGGACATTTAATCAGTGATGGAAAACGAAAAATAAGCCTAGAAAGAATTGAGGGAATCGTGAGAATGCCACTGCCTAAAACCAAAAGGGAGTTACGAAAATTGCTGGCATTAACAGGATACTGTAGATTATGGATAGACGCCTATGCACATAAAATAAAGAAAGTATGTATGAAACTATTGGAGGAAGAACCTAAAGTATTGCATTGGACAGATGAAGAGAGGGAATTAGTAGAGGAACTAAAGAGGTGCCAGATTCATGCCACTGTTCTTCCATTACCTTCCCTCGACAAGCCCTTCCATTTGTTTGTCACGGTAGAAAGGGGAGTTGCTCGGGGGGTCCTAACCCAACGATGGAGGGTGGGGGGGAATGAAGCAGCCGGTTGCCGACTTCTCTAAATGACTAGACCCAGTCTCAAGGGCGAGGCCAGAGTGTGTGCAGGCAGTGGCAGCAACAGCCTTATTGGTAGAGAAGAGTCAGAAGCTTAATAGTCAGCACACCACATCAGGTACGGACCATATTAAATCAGAAAGCAGGACAGTGGCTCATACACTGTAGGATCTTGAAATATCAGGCAATTTTACTGGAGCAGAATAACCTCGTATCAGTCACAGACAGTTGCTTAAATCCAAATGCATTCCTGTGGCGGGGAGAGGGAGAGGCCCATGGCAATCCAGAACACGACTGCCTTGACATTACTGAATATCAGACGGAAGTGCGACTTGATTTAAGGGACGTCCTGCTGCGTGCATGAGTTTGGTTGTTTATCGACAAGTCCTCCTGAATGGTTGAGACTAAAAGGCACAATGGATATGCTGTAGTAGACGGGATAGAGGAAAGCATTATCGAAGCTGAAAGAGTGCCTGACGGCTGGTAGCTCAAACTTGTGAACTCTACTGATGAAGGGATTAGGAATCTCCTGGGAGTTCCACACCCCTTGGCACCCACCATCATCAGGTTGAGAGAATGAACCAGACACACAAGAAGCAGCTATCTAAGTTAGTAGTTGAAACCAGACTCCCTTGTACTAAATATGTACCGATAGCCCTTTTGTTATGCGAACGGCCCCAAGGAAAGATGTGGGACTGTCTCCTTATGAGATATTGTTTGGCCTGTCCTATCTGGGAACTAAAGGAGAATTGCCAACCCTGGAGACTAAAGATCGGTTTTTAAAGAAGTATATACTGGGCTTTTCTCCTCTTTGTTTTCCATCAGGAAACATACTTTATTGACACAGACCCCAATCCTTAAATTCACCGTCCATCCAATCCGACCGGGGGATTGGGTCCTAGTCAAATCATGGATTGAGACCAAATTGCAACCAGACTGGGAGGGGCCATACCAGGTTCTTTTAACTACTGAAACGGCGATAAGAGCGGCAGAGAAAGGCTGGACTAACTAAACCCGGATTAAGGGGCCAGTGGAATCTCCGGTTGAGAGAGATGTCTGGACAACCGAATCGACAAAAGAACCACTCAAACTCAAGTTAAAAGACTTTAAATAACTGATTATACAGTGGCGGCGCGAGTGCAGGATACTTTCTGTAGTATTGCATGCTAAGTCTCTCAGTGCTTCAGTAAATTGTAGAATGGGGGGAAGTTTAGGTATACGATATTAGCTTTTTCAGTCCTCGGATTTTGTCAGACCCTGGTGTGGTCGCCTTACTTAGTAATAACAGTTCCAGAGAGTACAAATCCACAAGTCATAGAAACGGTGCCTGCCGCCTAGTGGATTGCAGAGATGTAAGAAATCAGAGGCAATAAAGTAACTCAGAGATGCATCTTAGGTTATATGAAAAAGGCCCCGAAAAGGGGACATGGGGGTCGGGTTGACGGGAAGAAAGTGTCCCGGAGAGAGAAGTGTAAGGGATATCTTTGAGATACAGAATGTAAAGAATGGTGGAGGCAGGAGGACCTCGAAGGTGATCTCTTGATTACTCCACTCGTCACGGTACACCGAGCCCCTTTCCAGCCGGCTCTTAACTGTCCCGATAAAAATTGTAACCCAATATATTTAACAATAAATAAAACCACATGGCATGAAACGGTTTTGGGGGGAGAAACGTATCAGGTGCAAATAAACCAAACATTCAAGAAGGATTTCGTGGGATGTTGTTTTAATATACAGGTGAAAGACATACCCGAGTAGGAGAAAGGAACAGTAACACACCCTACTCTGATCCTAAGGTGATGCAAATTGTAGAGGCAAAGGACTTAAAGCAGACCATTAAAGTAGAAACACGATATGGGAATGCAGATGCCTGGCTTGAAATACACTGTGAAAAGTCTGAATTAAAGCAGTTGTTATGCAGAGCCTCTGGGAGACCAATGGCCCAAGTAGTCCCCTTTCTGCTCGGGTGGAAGTGAGACAGGAGAGGCACGAATGTGCATAATAGCCCTTTATAAGGATGACACTGCATGGAGTAAGAAAACTTGCATGCCCCTTCTTTTAATGATCCCTCCCTTAAAGAAGGGATCCCTCCCTGAAAACACACCCCCATCTTTACTGCCGTGGTCAGAAATCACACATCATGTGTAAGCAAACGAGGAACACGTCAGTCCAGATACGGTGGTGGGGGGAGGGGGGGGGTGGAGTTGAAATCATGTACTGAAATTGAATACGTGTCGGAAACGGAACAAAGGAGGGAATTACTCATCATTCAGAATTCTTCGAGCCTATCTGTGGTGGTACTGCGGAGGGAAAATATTGAGACGCAACCCTACCTCCAGATTGGAGGGGCATGTGTGTGCGATTTTGCATTTGGCAATCCCGTTCACCCTGGCATTTGAAAAGAACGGGATAATAAAGAAAGGGGGATAGAGTAAGCGATCACCATTGGATATTTCGTTTGATGATCAGATATACCTAGACTCTATAGGAGTCCCAAGAGGGGTACCTGATGAGTTCAAGAGTCGTAACCAGATCACAGCTGGTTTTGAATCGGCTCTCATTTGGTAGGTAACAATCAACAAATTTGGACTGGATAAATTATATTTTCTATAATCAGCAAATGTTAATTAATTACACTAGCAACATGATTAAAGGCATCGCTGAACAACTTGATGCAACCAACAGAATGGCCTGGGAGAATAGAACGGCTTTAGATATGATCCTTGTAGGAAAAGGGTGTGTGTGATGTTAGGAGGGAGCTTTTGTACCTTTGTTCCAAATAACACAGCCCAGATGGGTATATTACTGGCGCCATGCAAGGCCTAGCAACAATGGCAGAAGAACTAGCCGCAAACCCAGGAGTCAACACATCACTCACCTGGTAGCTAGAATTGTGGTTTGGAAAGTGGAAGGGGTGGTGGTTTCAGTCATTACCTCATTGATCATAGTGGCGGGAGTACTAACCACAATCAGATGCTGTATCATACCTTGCGCACGAGGGTTAGCCCAAAAGCTGATCAAAACAGCTTTGGCATCACAAATGCCCCTAAACAGCAATCGGGGAGAAGGAATAAGTGATCTTGTGGAAATTTCCATAATAAATGAAATCTCTGGAAAGATGCTCGCCAATTTGGAGGTGACATATAAGGAAAATGCAGAAGACAAAAAATAATAATTTTAAAAAGGGGGAAATTGTGGGATATAGGTAAAGCAGTCATAATTGCTTCTGCAAGGTGATGAACTAACCAATACCATTGTATAATTGCTTCAGCCGAGAGTCGAGTTAGCTAAATCGTGCACACAAAGATAAAAGGGAATACATAATTGCTTCTGCAAGGTAATGAACTAACTTACACAATTGTATAATGGCTTTAGCCAAGATTTTAGTTAGCTGAAACGTGCATGCAAGCAATGGAATATGTTACAGAAAAATAGATAAGGAGGGAAAGAACATTGAGTTATGCCATCCCCCGACCCGTCATGAATATTGTTTGGAGCCCTCTACATAACTCGGAGTATGTCTTATTTTTAACGTTGGCGATTTCTCAATTCTCCCTGCATAGATTCAACACCATCTGACTAATTCGCTTCTTACTATTGATATAATTTCAATTCTTACCAATCAGATAACACTTAAACCTCTGCCCACCTGCCTGTTTTTGTTAAGATGTATACCTTGAATAGTCAGCTCCCAATCCCGAACCGCTTGCAGGCAAGTCACCGTGATAACCACGTCATACCTGCCAATTTTGATCTCTGCCAAAAGCTCATTTATCTTATTCCGTATATTACGTGCAGTCAGGTTTTAAAGTGTCAGTTCTGTACTAACCGTCCCTCTTCTCATCGTCATTCTTTTGTCCAATGTGCTTGAAATTTGATTGTGAACACCATCCAAACACTCTGTCCTATTTGTGTCTGTGCTGGAGACTTTGATAACCTCCTCAGAGTTCTCCATCCCTGACAGTCCATTCACATTTTTCCACGCATTTGAATCCACCCCTACAGATGTTAACCTGCTACATTGTGGGCGGCACGGTGGGCGGCACGGTGGCACAGTGGTTAGCACTGCTGCCTCACAGCGCCGGAGACCCGGGTTCATATCCCGCCTCAGGCGACTGACTGTGTGGAGTTTGCACGTTCTCCCCGTGTCTGCGTGGGTTTCCTCCGGGTGCTCCGGTTTCCTCCCACAGTCCAAAGATGTGCAGGTCAGGTGAATTGGCCATGCTAAATTGCCCGTAGTGTTCGGTAAGGGGTAGATGTAGATGTAGATGTAGATGTAGGGGTATGGGTGGGTTACGCTTTGGCGGGGCGGTGTGGACTTGTTGGGCCGAAGGGCCTGTTTCCACACTGTAAGTAATCTAATCTGATTGTTGATCAACTTGTAATCATAATATAACCTGCTTCACTGTCCACGATATCACCAATTTGGATGTCATCTGCAAACTTACCAGGCATGCCTCCTATGATCTCATCCTAAACCATTTCGATAAATTAGAAACACCAGTGGACTAAGTACCGATCGCTGTGGAAACGACTGTTCACAACCTTTCACTCTAAACAACAACAGTCAATTACTATGCTCAGTCTGTAACCGTCAAGCTAATTTTGCTTACAATTCGCCGCATGATCTCGCCTTCCAAACCAGTCACTCAATACAGGTATTCATAAATCCAAACATCTTGTAACGTATTAACTGCTTCAATTTGCCTTGTGATCTACAGAGAATCATGGATGTGACCCTCAAGGTCCCCCTGCTCCCTGACCCATTTCCAGTTCTTGCTCCCACAACCACCTTCCATTACCGATCTCCAATCCTTTTCCAGGAGTCACCTCTCAAATCTTTCTGAATTGTATTCCCTCAACTAATGCCCCCCAGTATTGTCTCTCTGATCAACTTTCGCAATCTGACGTTTCTCCACTTCTGATCCCGTGACTCTGTTCCTACTCGGAACCTCTAAATACAATTCCACTTAACAATTCTTCAATTCATAGAATTTTACAGTATGGAAGGAATTATCTTGTCTTCTGCCAGCTCCTGAAAGAGATACACAGCTAGTCCAATTCTTCAGCCCTTTCTCATTATGCCTTTATTTCCATCACTTTCAATTATATATCCAGTTCTCTTTGAAATCTTCTACGGAATCCACTTCTACCAATCTCCCAGGGAGTGCCTGAGTAAAGTCCTTTCTCCTCATCTCACGCCTAGCCCTCTGCTGACAACCGTGAAATTCTATGCCCCGCGTTACTATCAAACTGACAAGAGGAAATTGAATATCCTTTCATTTTTGTCAAAATTATTTATAATTTTCAAAACCTCGAAAGAGACTTCTTAATCTTGTCTGCTCTAATGAGGATCAGCTCAATTTTACATGTATCTAAAATCTCTCAACCCTCGTTGGCTCGAGTAATACTGTTTTCTCTCTCTCCGGGCTTTACCATCATTCCACAAACAAGGGACCGAAAACAGATGAAAGAAAAATGTTACAGACAATGAAAAGTAGAGGGTGAGTGGGACAAAGAGACCAAAGTACAAAGAAACATAAGAAATTGGAGCAGAAATTATGTCATTCAGCCCATCGAGTCTGTTCTGCAATTTAGACATTTATGTTTTCGAACCCAATATTCTCCCAATAATGTTCTCACCTTGACATTCATTCTTATTCTTAAATTATTCAGTGGCATAAATTCCACGACCTTCTGTGGCGATAAATTCAACAGAGTCACCACTCTCTTGCTGAAAATATGTTTCTCCTTGTCTGCGGATTGGAGGGTGCCTAATGTTGTCCAATTAAACAAGGAAGGGGGGAGAGAGAAAACGGAATTATAGAGCAGTTATACTGACATCAGTGGCGGGGAAAATGCTGGAGTCAATTATAAAAGATGAAATTATAACTCATTTAAGTCGCAGTAACAGGATAGTTCAGAGTCAGCATGGATTTACGAAGGGGAAATCGTGCTTGACTCATTTTCTGGAAAGTTTTGAGGATGGAAGTATGAAGATGGACATGGCAGACCAGTGGATGCACTGTACCTGGACTTTCAGATAGCCTTTGATAAAGTCTCACATAGGCGATAAGTGAGCAAAATCCGGGCACGTGGTATTGGGGGCGAAATACTGACTTGGTTAGAAAATTGGTTGGCTGACAGGAAGCAAAATATAGTGATAAATGGGTCCCTTTCGGAGTAGGAGGTCGTGACCAGTGTGGTTCATAATGTTCGGTGCTGGGACCGCAGCTGTTTACAATATACATTAATGATATAGATTAAGACATTAAAAGTAATATTAGCAAATTTGCGGATGACACAAAGCCGAATGGAAGGGTGAAATGTGAGGAGGATATTATAAGAATTAAGGTGGCTTGGACAGGTTAGGTGAGTGGACATATGCAGGAAGGGCATTCTGGCTATTGAGGGAATGCAACGTCGGTTCATAATGTCAATTCCCGGAATGGCGGAATTATCATATGTTGAAAGATTGGAGTGACTGGGTTTGTATATACTTGTGTTCAGAAGGTTGAGAGGGCAGCTGATTGCGACATAGATGATTATTAAAGGATTGGACACTCTGGAGGCAGGAAACACGTTTCCACTGATGGATGAGTACAGATCCAGAGGACACAGTTTAAAAATAAGGGGTAGGCCATTTGCAACAGATTTGAGGATAAAAATCTTCACATACAGAATGGTGGATACATGGAATGCTCTGCCCGACAAGGCAGTGGAAGGGGAAGTCTCTGGATACCTTCAAGAAAGGGATGGATAGAGCTCTTAAATATATTGGAATCAAGGGTTATGGGGGTAAGACAGGAACAGGATACGGATTGTGGATGATCAGCCATGTTCATAATAAATAGTGGTGCTGGCTCGAAGGACCCAATGGCCTACTCCTGCCCCTATTGTCTATTGTCTTCGATAAAATCTTCCTTCTCCTCTGGTCCCAGTCTCTCCTGCAAATGTGAACATTTTCGCAATATTTACTCTGTCTAGCCCATTCAATGTTCTGGATGCTTCAATAAGATCTTTTATTCTTCTAAACTACATCGAGTATAAACCCAGAGTCCTCAAATGTTCCTTATGTGTTAAAAGAGGAACCACGATGATGAATACAAGGGAGGATGATATTAATCATGACTTGAATTAATATCACAAACAATTTCACAACAGATGCTAAAGTGTCACTATGCCTGCAATGTAAAAAAAAAGTAGACTGCCAAATTGTACGCAGAAACTACCCATTCTGAAACTGAATGACTTTTTCATTTGGTCGTGGGAATGATTTGTCTTGTGGAATTCCCTCAATCTCTGATTTCTACTGAGGTTTGGGGACCTTGTTGTGCTGCCCCTTGTTGTGATCTGTAATACAGTGTGTCAATGAACACTGGATGCAGAGTTAGAAATAAACGTTGCACCGAAGGATTTAAATAGTTGAGGGCAGTCATTCAAAAAAGACAAAATGCAGAATGAAGCGGAGCATGAAATTCATTGAACACGTCTTTTAATATATATTGTGCAGTCTTGTTAGAACAAAGAACAAAGCACATTACAGCACAGGAGCAGATCCTCTCTCTAAACTTACCACCTACTGTCTAAGGATTTGCATCCCATTGCTCCCTGCACATTCATTCATCTATCTAGACACATCTTAAATGAAGCTATCATGCCCGCTTTTACAACATGTTCCAGACACCCACCGTGTTCTGCGTAAAGAACATTCCACGTATAATTCCCATTAACATGCCCCCTCTCACTTTGAACTCGTGACCAATAGTAATTGAGTCCCCCTCCCTTGGAGAAAAAAATTGCTGCTATCCACACTATCTACATCTCTCATGATTTTGTAGCACAGCATCAGGCCCCTCGTCAATCTCTGTCTTTCTAATGAAAATAATCCTTAGGTACGCAACCTTTCCCAGTCGCCAAAACGATTTATACCAGGAAACATCCTGGTGAACCTCCTCTGCACACTCTCCAAACCATCCACATCTTTTTGGTAAAGCTGATGACCAGAAGTGTACTATTTGGAGTATTCCAAATATAGCCGAACCAGCATCTTATATAGCTGTAACATGACCTGCCAACTCTTATATTCAATACACTGTGTGATTTTTTAGTAGGGTCAGAGGTGGGGGTAACAGAGGGGGAGGTGTGGCATTGCTTGTCAAAGATAGTATTACAGCGGTGGAAAGGACGATGGATGAAGACTCACCATCTGAGGTAGTTTGGGCTGAGGTTATGAATAGGAAAGGTGAATTCACCCTGTGAGGAGTTTTTCTACAGGCCTCCTAATAGTTATAGAAACGTAGAAGAAAGGATGCGAGGATGATTCAGGAGAAGAGTGAAAGTAATAGGGTGGATGTTATGGGGGAATTTAACTTTCCTGATATTGACTGGGAAAGCTATAGTTCGAGTTTGTTAGATGGGTCGGTGTTTGTCCAATGTATGCAGGAGGGTTTCCTGACACAATATGTAGACAGGCCAACAAGAGGTGAGGCCATACTGGATTTGGTTCTGGGTAACTAACCAGGCCAGGTGTTAGAATTAGAGGGAGGTGAGCACTTTGGTGACAGTGACCACAATTCGGTGACTTTTACTCTGGTGATGGAGAGGGATAAGTGTGCACTGCAGGGCAAGATTTAGAGCTGGGGGCAGGGAAATTATGATGCGGTGAGGCATGACTTAGGATGCGTGGCTTGGAAAAGTAGGCTTCAATGCAAGGGCGTAATTGATATGTGGAGTTTGGTCATGGAGCAACTATTGAGTGTCCTAGATAAGTATGTACCTGTCAGTCAGGGAGGAAAGTGTTGTGTGAGGGAACCGTGGTTTAATAAGGAATTGGAATCCCTTGTTAAATGGAGGAGTGCGGCTTATGTAAAGATGAGGCGTGAAGGTTCAATTGGGGTGATGGAGTGTTATAAGGTAACCAGGAAGGTTCTGAAGAGAGAGCTATGAGCAGCAAGGAGGGGACATGAAAAGTCCTTGGTTGGTAGGATTAGGGAAAACCCGAAGGCTTTCTATAGGTATGTCAGGAATAAAAGAATGACTCGGGTAGGAATAGGTCCAGTCAAGAATAGTATTGGGAAGTTGTGTGTGGAGGCTAAAGAGATTGGGGAGATACTGAATGAATACTTTTCGTCAGTATTCACTCAGGAACAGGACTTTGTTGCCGATGTGAATACTGAGTCACAATTAATTAGAATGGACGGTTTTGAGGTATGTAGGGAAGAGGTGTTAGAAATTCTGGAAAGTGTGAAAATAGATAAGTCCCCTGGGCCTGATGGCATTTATGCCAGGCTTCTCTGGGAAGCAAGGGAGGAGATTGCAGAGTCATTGGCCTTGATTTTTATGTCCTCGTTGTCTACAGGAATAATGCCAGAAGACTGGAGGAAAGAAAATGTGGTTCCCTTGTTCAAGAAGGGGAGTAGGGATAACCCTATAGGCCGGTGAGTCTCACTTCTGTTGTGGGCAAAGTCTTAGAGAGAATTGTAAGGGATAGGATTTATGGACATCTGGATAGGAATAGTGTGATCAGGGATAGTCAGCATGGTTTTGTGAAGGGCAGGTCGTGCCTCACAAACCTTATTGAATTCTTTGAGAAGGTGACTAAGGAGGTGGACGAGGGTAAAGCGTTAGATGTATATATGGATTTTAGTAAGGCGTTTGATAAGGTTCTCCATGGTAGGCTACTGCAAAAAATACGGAGGTATGGCATTGAGGGCGAGGTGGAGGTTTGGATTAGGAATTGGCTGGCTGGAAGAAGACAGAGGGTAGTAGTTGATGGTAAAGGTTCATCTTGGAGTGCAGTTACTAGCGGTGTTCTGCAAGGATCTGTTTTGGGACCATTGCTGTTTGTCATTTTTATAAATGACCTGGAGGAGGGGCTAGAAGGTTGGGTGAGCAAGATTGCGAATGATACGAAAGTCGGTGGAGTTGTTGACAGTGAGGAAGGATGTGTCAGGTTACAGCGGGATATAGATAAGCTGCAGAGCTGAGCAGAAAGATAGCAAATGGAGTTCAATGTAGCTAACTGTGAGGTGATTCACTTTGGTAAGAGTAACGAAAAGATGGGGTACTGGGCTAATGGTCGGATACTTGGTAGTGTGGATGACCAGAGGGATCATGGTGTCCATGTACACAGATCTTTGAAAGTTGCCACTCAGGTAAATCGTGTGGTGAAGAAGGCATATGGCATACTGGCTTTTATTGGTAGAGGAATTGAGTTCCGGATTCCTGAGGTCATGTTGCAGTTGTATAAGACTCTGGTGCGGCCGCATCTGGAGTATTGTGTGCAGTTTTGGTCGCCATACTATAGGAAGGATGTGGAGGCACTGGAACGGGTGCAGAGGAGGTTTACCAGGATGTTGCCTGGTATGGTAGGAAGATCGTATGAGGAAAGGCTGAGGCACTTGGGGTTGTTTTCATTGGAGAAAAGAAGGTTTAGGGGTGAGTTGATAGAGGTGTACAAGATGATTAGTGGTTTAGAAAGGGTTGACCATGCGAACCTTTTTCCACGTATGGAGTCAGCTATTACGAGGGGGCATAGCTTTAAATTAAGGGGTGGTCGGTATAGGACAGATGTTAGGGGTAGATTCTTTACTCAGCGAGTCGTGAGTTCATGGAATGCCCTGCCAGTAGCAGTGGTGGACTCTTCCTCTTTATGGGCATTTAATCGGGCATTGGATAGGCATATGGAGGATAGTGGGCTAGTGTAGGTTAGGTGGGCTTGGAGCGGCGCAACATCGAAGGCCAAAGGGCCTGTACTGCGCTGTATTCTTCTATGTTCTATGTTCTATGTTCTAAGGTCACCCCTCAGCCTCCAGCGCTCCTGGGAAAACAGCCCCAGCCTGTTCAGCTTCTCCCCATAACTCAAATCCTCCAATCTTTTCTGAACCCTTTCAAGTTTAACAACATCTTTCCTATAGGAAGGAGACCAGAATTGCACTCAATTTTCCAACACTGGCTTAACCAATGTCCTGTACAGCCACAACATGACCTCCCAACTCCTGTACTCAATACTCTGACCAATAAATGAACGCATACCAACTGCCTTCTTCACTATTCTATCTGTCTGCGAATCTTCTTTCAAGGAGCTATGAACCTGCACTCCAAGGTCTCTTTGTTCAGCAACACACCCTCGGACCTTTCCATTACGTGTATAAGTCCTGTTAAGATTTGTGTTCCCAAAATGCAGCACGTCGCATTTATGTGCATTAAACTCCATCTGCCACTTCTCAGCCCATTGGCCCATCTGGTCAAGATCGTGTTGTAATCCTTGCAAAGCTACTTCTCCCTGTATTCCATGAGATCTAATCTTGCTAATCAGTCTCCCATGGGGAACCTTGTCGAACGCCTTACTGAAGTCCATACAGATCATATCTACCGCTCTATCCTAATCAATCCTCTTTGTTACTTCCTCAAAAAACTCAATCAAGTTTGTGAGACATGATTTTCCACGCACAAAACCATGCTGGCTATCCCTAATCAAGCCTTGCCTTTCCAAATATATGTACATTCTGTCCAACATCTTGCCCACCACCGATGTCAGGCTCACAATCCTCTGATACTAAACCTGTAGATTATGATGATTCATATATCAAAGCCAATCGCTTTGCTATCTCCTCCCTAGCTCCTCAGAGAATCCTCAGATAAACCACAACTGACCCAGGGGACGTACCAAGTTTCACACTTTCCAGAATAGATAATACCTATTGCATCTCTACAACTCTATGACCCTAATTAGGGAACGATTGCACTTCGGTTTGAATTTTTAATCTTTCCCTCAGCGTGATTTCTTCTCCCACGCGAGTTCCATGTTTTTTTTTGGACGTCATACTTATACTACTCATTACTTTTCATCCCTGACAATGCATTTGGCCTCTTTATTGCCGATGGATATTTCCTTAAGGAATGCATCTAAAAGTTTCACGCTAATAGGTAAATTGCCTTTCTAATTCTGCAATTATGTAAACAGATCAGAACGCTGTACTATCCGAATTTTCCTTCTATTTCCCACTAAGTATCAAACTTGTGACTGTGGCGAAACGATGCGCGACATTTAATGCCCCTAAGTTGAATGCTTACATACTGACAACTACCTGTTTACTAGGGCTGATAACTTCCCTAATGTTTCCTCCTGAGGAGAATCTCATTTTATACAGATTATCCATATGGACACTACAAGTTAGGTGTGAACGTCTACTGTATGCATCTGTCAGACGCTCAGCCGTATTGTGTGAGCTGAAATAAGCCCAAGCGGCCATCCTGTCAACTTCAGTTCTGAGTCGTTACAACAGCAACCCATCCACAACACCATTGCATAACTACTTGTCGAGTGTTCAGAATATCGTGGCAGAAGGGAAAGAATATTTCTTGAGAAGCAGTCTTTGCAAACCACTTAAATAACAAGGCGAAGTTTGTCAGTGTACGTTAACGCTGACAATGTCTCTTTTAATGACACACTTTTACAACTTGGAAACTATCACCATTCTGTCAAGATCACTGAATACATTTCCTGGAACACGACTACTGATAGGTCTGTTCTACCACAGATATGTTGTCAAGAAATTTCAAATCCATCCTTTTAAAGACGGGATGCGTCCTCTGTCTCGAAATACAGTCTACTTATGTTCTTTCTGTTACTGTTGACCTGAAACTGAATATCATATAAATATGGCCACTTCAATACGATATTGCAGATCGTTTCAGTGAACAACCCTGGGCTATCTGCACGAACCAACCCCGCCACCCCGTGGCTGAACAATTAACCTCTCACTCCCACTGCGCCAATGACGTGCAGGTCCTGATGCTGCATCATCATCAAACACTCACTAATCGACACCTGGAGGAAGAACGCCTCCCGTCTTGGGAAACTAAAACTACAAGGGATCAATGTGGATTTCATCAGTGACTTCATTTGCCTTCCCCCACCTTAACTCCGTCTCAATCTTCCAACTCTGCACCACCTTGCTGAACCGTCCGACATGTCCATCTTCCTTCCCACATATTTGCTCCACTGTCCGACCCATCAGTTTCACGTCTACCTTTACTATCCATCATATTCCAACCTACATTACCCCAGCCCCAAACCCACCACATTTATCTCCCAACTCCTTGTCACACATGCTATATTCATGATGAAGGGACTCTCCCTGAAATTTCGATTCTCAAGCTTCTCGTATGCTACTGAAGCAGCTGTACTTTTCCAGCACCACACTCTTCGATTCCGTATACACGACGTATATACTTTACATGGATCCCATCTGTTAGGTCAGATTACCAAAGAACTCGTAATGGTGACTCATGACCTACCCTTCGCAGAACCGTGGTTAGTACCGCAAATCAAATTAATTATTTCGACATGTTTGAAAATCATACCTCTTATAATCATTCCCTGCGTTTTACCCACAACCGAAATAAGTCTCACTGACCTATATTTGGCAAGACTGACGCTAATCCCCTTCTTGAACAAAATCTAAACATTTGCTATCCTCTAGTCTTCTGGTATTTGTCCTGTGGACAATGACGACATAAATGTCCAAGTCAAATTTGCTGCAATCTCCATCCAGCTTCCCATAGAATCTTAGGATTAACCCCATCCAGCCCAGGGTACGTGCCGATTTTCACCCAGTCCAAATTTGCTCACATGTCCTCCTGATTAACATCAATCTCATCGAGTCTGATAGTCTGTACTTGTATATTTTCTGAGACATCATTGTCATTTTCAATGTGATTACTAACGAAAAAATATTCATTTAGCGCTTTGCCTATCTCCTCGGAATTAACACACAACATCTCACTACTGTTCTTGTCTGGTCCCGAATCATGTTCGAGTCATTCGTTTATTCCTGACATGTCTCATGAACATCACCTCTCCTTTCGCGAATTCTGCTTTCTTTACGTTTTTCCAAATTTTGCTTCTCATAATCGTTCAATTGCCTCCGCCAGCTGCACAATATGATCGTCAAGACTCGCTGAATATCTGTATGCAATCCCGAACGAATCGACCGTTTGTTCACCCAGCCACATACCTCTGCACGAATCTTTGGATTTGGCGCTCCCGTTCTGCATTCCAAAGGGGCATTACATTGAATTGATACAGGCGATTTGGGGCTATAAATGCAGAAGGTATCTGCCAAGAACCATATCGTAAACTGACTTTTCCAACATTCTCTACACACTCTGCCAACCTGGGTATTGGTTCTGAGTTCTTTTCTTAACAGTACTAATATTCTGATAGCCCTCACAAAATGGTTGAGACTCTCCAATTTTGGGAACTGAGATGATCGACGGACTCCACTCGCTCTGACTCGGTTTGATCATATGTTCGTTGAACATCGCATCCACTTCCGTCTGCCTTTGAAATGTTAAAGGTTATATGGTGTTGTCTCATTGGAATTGCATTCGCTACATCTTGAATAATCGCACCTTATTCCCGCATATGTCCTCATTTTGCTGAAACTAACCTTTCAGCTGCGTTCTTTGTTCTGGAGGCAGATAGTTTCCGAACCCAACCTACTCCCCAAGGGTTTCCTCATTGTTTAACGTACAGTGATGCACATCAAACTCTCGCTTTGATTCCTCACTCTGCGGGATAGTAACTAACACCTGTTTCTCCATTTCATCCTCTCTTTTATATTAAGGGTTCAAAATGTTCACATGACGTCCCCTTAATATTTTTTATTTTCTATCTGGCATATTCGTCAGGTAGCTTACCTGACTCCGGTTTCTTCTCAATTTTATAGAGACTACTGAATCTGGATTTGTAGGGATATCCTACGTCTGATAATAGTACTAATACAACATGCCCAGTGGAACGCGTCGAATGTCAGCGTTTTTATCTGCCATCTGCTTCATTCTATCCGTTGTTCTCTTTAGGTGCTGTTTAGTGACCTCACTTATTCGATTTAATCTCTCCTTCACCTCTGATAATCCAAGTGTGAGACCTATGTCTTTAGTACTGTCAATTTCAATTTAATTCATTTCAAATGGCTTCGCAATTCATTTTCGAATATCACCTCAAATGGAGGAAACTGAGTAGATTCGTTTGGAACATCTCCAATGGCAAACAACGCAAATAGGATACATTTATCCCAATCCTTCTGGTAATCTTGACAGTGCACTCTTAACATGGTCATCAGGGCCTGATGCTGCATTTCGAAAGTTCCCTGGAATTCAGGACGATACGCAGTTGATTTAAAGTGTTGTGTTCCTAAGAGATAGATGATTTCCTTTAACAGTCGAGCAGTAATCAGCCTTGGTCTGATTAAATGTATCTGGGTCCCTGACATCGAGTGAAGAAATCTACTAACTCCTCCACCATATTTGTTGACTCAATACTTCATAATGGAATTTGCATCGGAAATCTGATAATACATCCCTTATGATTAGCTAGTACTGGTTCCCTCCTTTGGTAATCGGAAGTGGATATACACAATCAATCAAAGGTGTAGGTTTTATTACTGCTGTGCCTTACCTACAACTGGGAATGTGCGACACGTATGAAACAAAATTAACCACATCCTTGTTCTTTGCAGGCCACCTGAAATGCTTTTGTAAATTAACCTGACTTTTCCGTTCAACTAGGTGACCTCCTGCTAGACTTAACACTTAATGTGTGTATGCTACTGGCAGAACAATCTGTTGCACCTCTGCCTATTTCTCCTTTGCATTAACCTGCTGTGGTCACTATTTCAGTCTTCGGATTCTATTTTTAAGGGAATAACCCTCAGGAATATTCTCTGCCCCATTTTCTTGGTATGCATCAACATGTACCTATGGTATTGTCTCAAAATTCTGTTGCAAGCCCATTAGGATTTCAGGATGAAACACTTCTGTCTGACCATCTGCAAATTCAGGTTTTGTCCTGCGTCATACGTGGTGTCCGCTAACTGAACCTCAACAACTTCATCTTTCACATTAGACTTTGCTTAGTGTTGTGATTTATTATAGTGGGATCTTATTACTACACAGTCCGAAAAAATTACAAATTATTTTTCCTTTGATGCCTCAGTTCTCTGTTCTTACTTCGGCTTCTCCATATCAACGTTTGTCAATCCAATCTTGGACCCTGCTAAATCGCTCCCAAGATCAACCTAACCCTGGAGCTAACACACTGTAAATTACTCTCACTGTTACTTCCCTAGACTTGAGTTGGCACTCCATCTTGGTCGTACAGATGGGAAATGCAAAATTTCTGTCTATCTATTCCACAAAGTACCACTTTCTCGGGTAACAGGTCAGAAAGATTGCAAATCCGTTCTTCTGTTATTATTAAAGTCCGGTTAGATCGTTTATCTCTCAAAAATTATAACTCCCTACATTTCTCCCCCATTTGTGAGTAAGTAATCATTACCAACAGAGGCGAATTATTTCCAGAGATTAATTAATTTCTTCATAATTTTTACAAACTTCATAACTAGCCCCTACCAAGGCTATGCACTTTCCTGCAGCCCATTGACTTTTCTTCGGGTTTCCTTTACTATTTTCAGTAATATCACTGGCTTCGCCTCCTTTCCCACATCTTTTCACACATTGCCTTTATTTAACGGTGGCACAGAGGCACAGTGGCTAGCACTGCTGCCTCACAGCGCCAGAGACCCTGGTTTAATTCCCGCCTCAGGCGACTGACTGTGTGGAGTTTGCACATTCTCTCCGTGTCTGCGTGGGTTTCCTCCGGGTGCTCCGGTTTCCTCTCACACCCCGAACATGTGCAGGTCAGGTGAATTGGCCATGCTAAATTACCCGTAGTGTTAGGTAAGGGGTATGGGTGGGTTGCGCTTCGGCAGGGCGGTGTGGACTTGTTAGGCCAAAGGGCCTGTTTCCACACTGTAAGTAATCTAATCTAATCTTAACGACCAGTACTGGTACTTAACGTGTCCCCCTTTCAGACAAGGGAAGCATCTGAGATCTTTCACCTCCTTTCCACGCTCTTCCACGCTTTAACTGTGGTAAACAATTACAAATGCTCTCTGCTATTTCTTTCTTATTGCAGGATCTCCAGTTCTCCCGATTTTTATCCATCACAGGATGAAACTCCTTTCAGAAGCTAATCTTTGCCATAAAGACCAAAGCATATCTGCCATATCTGTTGCTCTTCTCACTTCCTGAACATCCCTCACATCAACGTGTATTCTTCCCATCTCTGGAAGCAAGTTTTTAAACTCCTCCAGCATCACAATCTCTTTTAGAGCCTCATATGCCTAATCTATTTTAAAGGCCGGCACCCATCTATCAAAATGGCAATGTTTAATTCTTTCAAACTCAACTTAAGTCTGACCTGGTTCCTTCTTTATGTTCGTGAACTGCTGTCTCTACACTTCTGGTACCAATTCATACACGCTCAAAATAACCTGTTTGACATGTTCATATTATCTTGAGTTCATATCTGATAGCACTGCAAATACGCCACCAGCTCTTGCCTGCCGGTTTAGTTTGAACTCGCATTACCCACAAAGCCTCTGACCACTCCATCTGCATAGACAATTTCTCAAAATTAAAGAAAGAAGCCTTCGTCATTTTTCTCATCAAACTGTGGCGGTGTTTTAACATATTGTATAAATCATTACCATCTCTCCTAATTTCCATCATGTTAACTTTCCTAAGTCGCAACGACTGAAATCTAAAGTCTGTGCATTTCTCTACCTCCTCTCTTGTTTTCCCTCTGCCTTACTCTTCCCTCCTTTCGCTCAGCTAATGACCTTCTGTCTCCTTTTTCCTTTCAATATATTTCTTTTTCCTCACTTTCTCTTTCTTCTCTCTCCCTTTTTCTTTCTCTCTCCCGTTCTTTTTCTTCTAACTCCTCTTGTTTGTTTCTCTGACACACTTAAGTGTAAAGTAACTTTCTTGCAATTTCAGTTTTACTTCTGTCCTTCCTTAAACTCAATTGTTACGTCTTCCCTAATTCTAAAATTATGTTCTTTTCTTTAGTTTTTAAACATTCTTGTCAAATTTGGGAATCATCTTCAATCACGAGAACGTCTTCAGCAACTTTAAGAGCGTTGTCTCCACGTTTAGATTAGATTACTTACAGTGTGGAAACAGGCCCTTCGGCCCAACAAGTACACACCGCCCCGCCGAAGCGCAACCCACCCATACCCCTACATCTACCCCTTGCCTAACACTACGGGCAATTTAGCATGGCCAATCCACCTGACCTTTACATCTTTGGACTGACCTGAACATCTTTGGGTTTACTTTGCCCAACTACAAATAACTGTTTTTTTAAAAAAAACTTCAAAAAATTAAACCAAACATACCGAAAATCTCACCTCACCTCATAACGTGTTAAAGTATGAGACACAGAGAACAACCAAAATTCCTATGTTTAGAGAGAAAAATATCAGTTTTATTCTTTCACTCCAAACGGCCACATCATACAACAGGTATTCACAGCACTAAGCTTCATTTCTCTGCAAATGTTTTTTCTCTATCTCCCACTTTAAAGCAGTATTTCAGTCTGATAAAGCCCTCATTAAATTTACAGCGAACCGATTTTCAAATCCAGCTGTCGCCTTCGGGTTTCAACCTTCCTCTATTTGTAGATTTCCCATGGGCCGTCTTTGGTCTTCTGCTGCAAAGTTGTTTCATATGTAAAGGATACTTTTTGCAGAATTGGGTTGTGGGAAATCTGTATGATAATGGCAGATGGTCGCTGTCTGGCGAACTGTCCAAAACGTCTGCTTTGTATACCTCAAAACATTGGATTCTTATCGATAAAACTCAAATTTGATTTTTTTTGTATATTGGCGGATAATTAAACCAATTTGTTGAATTCGAATTGTTGTGAAAACCACCCATTATCTGAGCTACAGCTTAAATGTTACATATTCAAATTAGTACAGTGCACTTTGTGCATACCGTCAGTTACATGACAGGTATTTGCCAGCTTTTCAACTTTCTTTCCCTCTTCAAGGTACACTACACACCTTCAACTTCATAACACCGCTGTGTATGCTTTTCATATGCCGAATGACTTTACTGACCATTTGTGGCCAATCTTCTGACTCTGAACGAAAATGAAATGCACTGATCCTCAATTGGTTTTGCTTCACAAATTTTGTAACGACGTTTTATTTTTAAGTAATTTTTGTGAGAGTGAAATTGAATATTTGAACACATTCTTCATCTGATCCCCGAATTTGCTTAATGTCACTGAATAAATACAAATATTAGTACAGTAACTGGTGAGCTGGCAGATGGAAATAATGGAGATAGATTGCCTTCAGTCCCAATCGCCACACTATTTTTCATATTGAATGGAGCATAAAGAATGCCCATGACAGTACCAAGTTGGCTGAAATGAGAAACAACAAGATTATGGATTTTCCTCGACTCTCCATTTTCGTGTCTGTGACATTTTTCCCTGTGCTGAGAGTCTTGAGTTTCCTGCGGGCTCTGTTGGCTATTAGGATACACCTGACACAAACCGTATTGAAACGTATCATCAAAAAAATTGGGGTTAGAAAATGATGGGTAACTTCAGATGTTCCCCAGAAATGAGACAGTTCAACACCTGATCTTACCTTACATAAACTATGGGAGGTTTTTGAACTGATAACATAAAATACCAAAAAAATTCTTTAAACAGCTCAGTACTGTCACTATTTCCAAAATGACTAATACAATTTTTTCTTGCAACATTTACATTTCAGTTTCTGGCAACAGATAGCCACAAATCGATCAAAGGTGAAAGCAACAGTGAAACAAACAGAACAGTCTGTGGCTGCATGGACAAGAACGGCATGGATGTTGCAGACAGGGATCGACTTCAGAAGAGAAACTTTGTTTTATATACAATTGGAATATGCATCAATGTCAGATCAAGGATGTTGATCAGGAGATCCGCCACTGACATGCACACCATATACTGGCTGATACATCTCGGTAAACCACATTTAGACCGAGAAAGGGTTGCAATAGCCAGTACGTTAACTGCAAGAAAGGGAAATAAAACGTGCATCAGCATTATCTATCAGTTGAAAAGTACACATTATATTTGACAGCACACAGAGGAGCAGAGGCTCGGAATTAAGTCTCAAAGGCAGCAGCTATTTGAGACTGCATGGATGGCTTCACTCAGTGTTGTGTACCTTTGAATACCTTGTCACAGATTATCTTTGAGGCCAGAGTGCTTTTATGTATTTAAGTGATACTAGCCGCAAAATATTCACTCTTCTACGACTTCCAAAAGTGTTGTCCCGAAGTAGAGCCACGCTGGACTAAAAACAGGAGTCATCAAGGTAAATGTGGGAAGAACTTTCGAGACGACTAATGATGGCCCAAAACGGGAATGGGGTGATGGGTGTTGTCATAGTGAAATTTGGGCATTGGACTGAAAAGAAATATTAACTGTGTGTTTGTTTCTCTCTCTATAAAGGCTGACAGACCTGCTGAGTTTCTCCAATGTTTTCCTTGATATCCTCTGTGTCAATGGTCAGAGAAGAAGACTTGCTGAAGGCAACGTGACTACACGTAGCTGTTAATCGAAAGATATCTGACGGGATTAAATAAGACTGGAACAAAATTTTTGTTGGTCTGGAATGCATCACAAATGGTGCAGTTAGTTCCTTCAGCCTATGAAATTATTCTCAAAGCTGGGAAAGGTTTTGGACATGAAAATGTGGACTCAATGGAAGCCAAGACTGAAAAGGCGTGAGGCAAGTTGGCTGAAAAAAGAAGATTTTTGAATTCTACATATTGCTTCGCCCACGCTGTTAAGGTCAGAATAAGATAGGGGTATTCGCCAAACTCGGACTCTGTGCTCCATGATTTACAACTGAATGTTGAAATGGCAGATCCTCAATCTCACCCATTTCTTTAGGAATGGTACAGCTTTGTCGCTCACATGTCACTTGTGTTGTTTCTGAAACAGGTCCTGGATTGCCAACTCTTCATCAAGCCTGCATCCTACCTTTCGAATTTTTTAACCTGCTCTTGAACGCCTAACTTAATCAAGATTTAGTCGCCTGCTTTAAGCTCGATGATCGAATGAGTTAAAATCACTTCAATGTTCCGCTGTTAAGTCCACTTTGGAACTTTTGTATTGCACCTCTGACTATTAGAATCTACAAAGGATACAGGTATAGTTTTGAAATTGTCAAATTTTCCTTCCAATGAGTATCTCGTAACACCTATTCCTTCGCTTGCTGTATTTCACCCCTCCCTGTCTCCATTTGTCCAGGTGAATAACTAGGATAATAAAACTAACAGCGAGGATTCTGAACTGAAAGCAGAAATGGCTGGAGAAACTCGCCAGTTCTGACAGAATCTGGAGGAGAAGAACACAATTCATGGCACAGTGGATCAATGCTTGGCCCTTTTTACTCAGTGCTAGGGACCCGGGTGCGATTCCTTCCGCATGCAACTGCGTGTATGGAGTTAGCACATTCTCTCTGTATCAGCGTTTCATCTTGCAGTCGAAAGATGTGCAGAATAGATGAATTGGCATTCTAAATTACCCATCTTGTTCAGGGGTGTGTAGAGTAGATGCATTAGTATGGGCTAAGTGTCGAGTCGTAGGGGAATGGCCCGGATGAGTTACTCTTCAGACAATCGTCTGGACTAGTTGGGCAGAAGGGCCTGTTTCCCCGCGGTCGGGATTCTATTCTTCACGTTTCAGGTCCAGGTACCCTTCTTCAGATATTTGTACTGTTATAACCACTCCCGTTTTGGGTACAGGATTCGACTGATATTGTTTCATCTCAACTGATGTTGCAATGAGTGTGGAAAAGGCCCTTCAGCCCAACCAGTCTATACCGACACTCTGAAGAGTAACCCATTAAGACCCATTTCCAGAATATAGTTAATTTAGCATGGCCAGTTCACCTGACCTACACATCATTGAACTGTGGGACGAAACCCACGCAGACAAGGGGAGAATGTGTAAATTCCACACAGACAGCCGCTCGAGACAGGAATCGAGCCTGGGACCTTGGTGCTGTGATACAGCAGTGCCAGCCACTGAGCAACCGTGCTGCCCTTTACATCTGACATCTCGGCTCCCGACCCATTCATGTATCTGTCTAGAAACATCCTAAATGACGCCATCATGCCTGCCTCTCCCACTTCCACTGGCAATGTGCTCAGGCACCCACCACCCCCTGTGTAAAGAATTTTCCATGATATCTCCGATCAAAATTTCCCGTCCCACATTGAACTCGTGATCCTTAGTAACTGAGTTTCCCTTTCTGTGGAAAACAAATCTACCTGCTATTCAGCAGTTTTGCCTATATCAAACAATTCCCTCTCAACTTTTGTTTTTCTAATGAAAATAATAACAACCTACTCAACGTCTCTTCACAGCTTGTACCCTCCAAATCAGGCAATATCCTGGTGAGCCGCCTCTGCACCCTCGCTATTCCACATTCCTCTGATAATGTGGCGACCAGAACTGTAATAGAACTTTATCAATGTGGTCGAACCAAAGTTCTATACAACTTTAACATGACCTGCCAACTCCTATACTCAATATCCTGTCCGATGAAGGAAAGCATTCCATATGTATTCTTGACCACTCTATCCACCTGCTTTGCCACATTCAGGTTACAATGGAGCAGATCACGCAGATCTCTCTGGTCATTAATTTTCCCCAGGGCATTTTAAACCTTGCTGGATTTTCTTTCCAAATTCTGTTCCATCTTGAACTCGAACACGCGTTATTCCCAGTCAATATTGGGAAAATTAATATCTCCCAATACCACCAGCCTGTTACTCCCAAATCTTTCCATCATCTCTTTATATATTTATACCTCTGTCTCACACTTGCTTTGGGAGGCCTGTAGTACAGCGCCAGCAATTTTGTTTACCACACCCTTCCTATTTCTGAACTCTGCACATGTTGCTTCACTGCAAGAGTCCTCCATATGCCTGCCTTCAGCATACCTGTGGTATCCTCTATCTAAAGTAATGCAACCTCTGCACTCTATTTACCTCCTTGTCTCTCCCACCAGGAACATTCATGTCGTGCCAAAAGTAATTGCGAATCTTACCCATCCCACAACAAAGTCTCAATAATATCAACACGATCATACTCCAAGGTACGAATTTCAGCTCTGAAGGCATCTGCCATAAATTTTACATTTCTCGAATTAAAGCGAATGCACCTCAGACGACTTGTCCCTTTGTGTTGGTCATGTGTCCCCTCCTACATCCTTACATAGTCATGCTAACTCCAATAGCGAGTTCCTTACAAGCTTTAGTTACTATCTCCTCACTCTCCACTAAATTCCTCATTTGGTTCCCACCTCGCTGTCATAGTTACTTAAAGCCTGCCCAACAGAGTTAGCAAAAGGACCCTGAAGGACATTAGCTCTGGTCCAGCCCAGGTGTAGAGCGTCCAATTTGCAATAGTCCCAGCTCCCCCAGAACCAGTGCCAATATCCCAAAAATCTGGAACCATCCCTCTTGCACCATCTCTCAGACCTTCGTTCATCTTGCCTGTTCTTTCGTTTCTTCTATGAAAGGTCGTATCAGTTCACTCAACTACCTGGAGCCCAATGACTCCCGAAGTAATTATTTTTGAGTGAAATTTGCCTTCCCAGCAGACGCTCTTTCTGCCCCCTCTGCTGCTAGAAGTGGGGTCTGGGAATCACACAATGTATCACTCACCTCCTGAATCCCCCAAAACGTCCTCACAATCGACAAGAAACAAGTCAGGATGATGAGGGAATACTCCCCAAATGCATCGTTGGATGCATATTCAAAAATACTCTGGGAATTCATCAATATCAAAGACAAATGTTCAATTTAATTGACACCACATTCACAAATGTCCATTCCATCAAATGATAACGCTCAATAATATGTGTTCCCCGCAGGATGCAGTACAGAAATGTTCAAAAGATACTTAGACAGCACATTCCAAACCTTCAAACGTTTCTTCTAGAGGGGAATCTGAAAGTTGACTTTCATCCAACACTCCATCGTGACTTGGCAATCTATTGGCCGTTCCTTCAGTGTAGCTGGAGTAATGTCCGGAATCCCTTCCTTCCAGGAATTGTGTATTTACCTACACCATGTGGACTTGCAGCGTTTCGAGAAGGCAGCTCACCAACATCTTATTTAGGGCAGCTACAGACGTAAAATAAATTTTGCTCTCAGCTATTGTTATCAATATTCCACAATATTGATATTGGTAAATATTGTAGAGAATTGGAGATATTAAAGTACTTTCTTCGACAGTGGAAGCAGTGTCTCGGAAGAAAGGTCGCTGTGCCTGAAACGTTAAGTCTGATTTCTGTTCACTGTTGCGGCCAGACGTGTTCTGTTTTTCCAATACTTTATGTTTATAATCTGATTTCCGAAAATAAGATGTTCTTCCGGTTTGTTTGGTGCTGTTGCTTAGGCTGTGAGAAGCTCATCCAGTCATGACAGAAACCATTGCTAGAGTAACTCAATTTTACAGGTCGGACAGCATATGTGGAGAGAAAGCAGTGTCAGCATTTTGGGTCCAGTGAACCTTGGCCTCAACTCAGGAGACGAAGAGTTCCTGGCGCTCACAGATTAATGACAGGCACAAGTCTCATTCGCTGAATTCTCGGGAGTTTACAGGTACAAAAAGTAGATTTTGGGATGACGTAATGTAGGGATGACAGCATTTTATTACCCTTCTTGACCACTCTATGGACTTGCTTTGCCACCTTCAGCGTGAAATGGAACTGAATACAGAGATCTACCTGGATATCAGCTTTCCACAAAGCCTTTCTGTTTACCGTATGGTCTACTTTGAATTCGATATTCGAAAATGTTCTTTTTGAATTGTCCGGATTCAACTCCATTTACCATTGTTCTGTCCAACTCTCCAATCTACCTCTATTCTGCTGCATTCTCTGACAGTAAGCTTCACTATCTGCGACTCCACCAATCTTCGTGTCATCTGCAAACTTTCTAATCAGATCACTTGTTCATTTAGGTATATCACAAACAGCAATTGTCACAACACAGATCACTGCGGACCACCACTGATCGCTGTTCTCCATTTGGTGTAACTCCCTTCCACTACTATTCTCTGTCTCCTGCTGCCCAGCCATTTCTCTATCTATATAGCTAGTACACCAGCTTACATTGGGGAAACTGAAGACATGCCTCACTGAAGTGCATGGATATCTACAGCCCTTCCCTCATCAACAACTTTGTAACTTCGTCAAATAATTCTAATAAGTTGATAAGACATGAATTTCCCCACAGACAAAAATGCTGCCTTTTATTTATATCCCCATTTTCTTCCAATCCTGAATAGATCCTACGCCTCATTATCTTTCCCAGCATTTTCCCCACCACCGACGGCAGGCTGACCAATCTATAATGGCCTGAATTGTCCCTGCTAACCTTCTTAAACAAAGGGACACCATTCGTAATACTCTGAAGCTCCGGGACTTCACATGTGTTTAAGAATGTTACAAAGATATCTCTAAGGTCCCAGCTATTTCCTGTCTCCCTTCCCTCAGGACCCTAGCATAGAAACAATCAGGAATTGAGGATATCTCCACTTTAATGTCTTTTAGAAAGCCAACACTTCTGCTCTACTCCTGCTGACTTGGTCTCGAGTAAACAAACATTTATCCCTCACCTCAACATCCGAACTATTTCCCTCCTCAGTGAATACCAACGCAAAATATTCATTAAGAATCTGACTGTCTGAAAAAAACTGTCCTCCTTTGTCTTTTAGTGGGTGAAACCTTTGTCGAGTTGCCCTCTTGTTCCTTGTATACAGATAAAAAAAATTAGCATTTTCCTTAACGCTGTTTGCTCAAGCTATTTCATTACCTTCTTTAAACCTCTTAATTCCTCGTTTCTGATTTGTCCTATTTATCCGATATGCTTCCAAAGCATGATCTGTTTTCAGACGGCTAGACCCTGTCTTCCTGTCCTTTATCCTCTTAGCTAGCCTCACAATTTCACCTGCCATTCATGGTTCACTTTTTTTCGTTTCTAGCCCTCTATCACTCTCCTCAATCTCTCTTTAAAAGCCTCTCAAACAGCAAAATTCATCAAAATGAATGCTATTGATTCATAACGGGTCTGGTCAATGATAACCTCTGGGATTTTCTGAACATCTACTGGAAATGCAATTCAGAGTCTGAGGGAGATGCTTGAATTCTCTCTTGGGATAGTCTTACTTATTCAGTCGATTTACACGTTCATAGATCAAGTGAAACTCAGTCCATTCTTATTCTGCATTTTTCCACTCATCTGATCGTTGAACATATTTTGTGATATGATTGAAGGTGTATTTCAGCATATGTTTCAACTGATCTCTGAACATAATCTGTCACAGCGTACATAACAGCGTCTGCATAACAACTCAATAGCTGCGGCATGAGTCCCATTTCATGTACAGGTATCCAAAATGATACATCACCAACTAAATTATTTCAATTCCACAGATAATGGAGCATTAACATTGTTTATAGCAATATAAAATTAGCCGAGAGTACAAATTGTATAGCAATGGAATTCCTTCGATTCTCCATTTCTGGATCTTCAGGACTTTTCTCAGTTTTGTGGGCTGGAGTCTTCTGTGAGCAGTGTTACCCCTTAAGCTGTACTTGACAGTTAAGGAGTTCAGAGGAAGAATCAAGACAAATGGAACACATGCGGTCATAATGTAATTCAGAAAATCGATTATTGTCCATAGTAATGTCAAGGCATCTTCTGTGTAACAAAACCAGTGAGTTTCTGCAAGTGGGTATGCGCTTCCATACATGAAATATCAGATAATATTCTTTAAGCAGTTCAGTACAGTCACTGTTGTCAGAACTACAGTGTTGTTTTCTCACTGCTCTATTTACGATTCAGCTTCTAGCAACTAATGGCTACAAATCGATCAAAGGTGAATGTGACGTTGAACCAGATAGAAGAGTCAGTGGCTGCATAAAGCAGAATGGCCTTGATATAACACAGGGACAAAGGAATACAAGAAATAAAACTGCTCCTGATAAGCAATCTGAATGAGTCTCAATACCACGTTGAGGACAATTACACTGCCATGGCATTTAGGTAATGACTCCCATATCTCGGGAGGCAACAAGTGTTACGAAAGAGAGAATGATGATCGCCATGCCATTGCATGTGAGATCGAGTGGAACGTATTTAATCCAGGAACAGTCGAATCTAAAAATTACCATTGATCCTGTTATGCAATGAGCAGAGGATTATTGCTACAGGCAAGAGATGAAGGGCGGCACAGTGAATGATCAGTAACCACTGCTGCCTCAAACACCAGGGATCCAGATTAGCTTTCATTCTCGGGTGACAATCTATTTAGAGTTCTCAGGTATCAACATGACTTCTCTCTAACAGATCAAAAATGTGCTTGGTAGATGGATTGGTCATGGACAATTTAGGATTACAGGAGGCGAGGTGGTGTCTGGTTGGTATACACTTCGGAGTATCGGTTTCCAACAATACTCATTGGAGAAGTATCGAAAATAATTGGAGTAAAATCATCTTATTGACTACCTAGCTTCTACCTTCTAATGGGTCAACCCGTGTTGATGAGATGAGGAACTGTATTAAGGCTAGATTGTAGCAAAACATATATTAGTCTCCCTCACTTTTTATCCTTTACCTTGCATCACATCGAGTCTTGAGAGTGCAGAATAGATTTTCATCTCATCGTTTTTGCACCACTGTCAGAAGCTTAACACAACTCCTCACATTTCTGAAGTTCATCCAAGTATCGGCACATTTCTGAAATGTGGGAGAACACCAGTACATCCAGCTGAAACACTGCAGAAACAGTGAGAATGGACAAACAATTGACTAGGTAGTTGTGTGGAACTGCTTTCTCCCGGATTTGTGCTCGATTTCAAGTCAAATTGTTTACATTCATGCGGCTTACTGAGAATCCAATGGTCCTGTTGTGTTTTGGCCATTAAAGCATAAAACTCTGATGGTAGATGTGACCGTTAACCTATTAATGTTAAGGATTCGGAAACTATTTAATGGTTTGAACTAGCGGGGGAGGCTGAATGTTTCTATATTTTTAACATGCAGAAACTGAGGCTGAGGAGTGCCCTTCTACAGTGAAACCATGACAGTCACCATTAAGATGAATAAACAAGGTCTTTTTCTCAGTGGTTGGGAGTTCAAAACTAGAGGTCATACGTTTAAGGTGAGAGAAGAAAAACTTAAAAGGGTAATCAGGGACATTTTCTATTCACACAGAGGTGCTGCCTATTTATAACATGCTTTCAGATGAAGCGGTAGAGGCTGTTAAAATTAAAATATCTAAAATTCATCTGCATGGGTATATGAAGCGCAAGGGTTTAAAGGGACGTTTACCAAACGTTGGCAAATGGCACGAGATTAATTTAGAATATCCAGTTGGCGTGAATGATATGGACTGATGGGTCTTTTTCTGTGATGTGCAACTCTCTGAAACTATGACTCTAAATATGACCCCTTCAGGTTTCCAGGTCAATTCCATATTCCCCATTCCCCAAAGAGAAAGAAAACCTCCCAATTTCTTTGATGATCTTGTGTTTTACCAATACTTTACTGTTATTACATTAACTGCCTGTCAACACACTTTTCTGAAACATGTCTGTTCAGTACTGACTGAAATAAACTGCTACCCAGTCTGATCTGGTTTCTTGTTGAAATCAAATACCTTGACTTCTTGAAGAAATTACCTTGCACTCACCACGACGTTTCGAATGAATATAAACTGAAATGGCACAGTCCCATTTATCCTGCATGAGGGGACAACAGGGATATTTCTCCAGTGGTCACAGATTAGTCAGACTGCGCGTGTCGACAATGAATCTACTGATGGAGAATGACAGTTAACTTTAAACGTTGGTGAGACTTAAACTGGACGTTGTGATCCTGATTGTCAGTGCTTTTCGTGAGGAATGTGTTGATGTGAGCCAGAGCCAGAAATTGTGATCTACTCCCCTCAAAGCTTCCTGAGGCGCTGAGGCGATTTAAACCGAATATTCATCATGTTTTGCTTCTCTACATATGATCCTTCCCTCAGAATACGAGGATTTAGGAAGATGTTTGTCAGAGTAAGTGGAGTTATTTCACAAAAAGCTTGGTTCAGCAATATCCGTGTCTCTCACTTTTCATAAAAACAACTGTCAGGACCCTTTGCAACAAATGCATGAAGTTCTGCACCAAAGGCAGAAAGATGTGGAGAAACATGTTTGAACTGTCCACCACTACTCAACACAGTCTTGTACCCCCTGTGTTGCGACATGTGTGTCCACTGTGGTCAGAGGAAACTTCGGTCTCACAGCTGAGGAATATCTGCACTCGGGTGTGTCAGAAAATGCACAGCAGAACTTTTGGTTTTTAATCAAAATTCGTACTTGGAAATTAATGCAGAAAAGAGAGGCCTCGGTTTTGTAAGGATTTAACTAAGACGTAGAGATGCAAATGAATGTATGTTGTTACTTGAATCACTACATGATTGAGCCTTTCCCGGGCAGAATCACCAGAGAACATTGGAGAGACTCTAATTAATTTTCAACAATTTTCACATTTTTATGGATCAGAGTTCAGGGACAGAAGTGAACGCTGAACAGCTGAATGTGGCAAAACTGCTTTGAACTGGCAGCGATTCATTTTGTTGGGGACTGATGTGGAACGTAATGGTCATTCATTCCAAATCTGGGGAAGTCTGTGGACGAGTCTTGCCTTGCTCACTGTTGGTTGTTAGTTCAATTTGATTTTGCCAGTCAAGGGAGGAGAGATGCAAACAGCCAACACGATGAATATTGATTAAAATAAATCGAGAAAACGGGTTTTGACAGAAATGATTCTTGGAAACTGTTGGACTGGCTCATATGTTTCACTCTCCCCAGTTTTCTTTCCAGTTCAATAAATAAAGAATGTCATGACAGAAGAAAGAAGAAATTACTTTGAAAAGTCTCCTGAAACAGTTTGAAATCAAACGGGTCTTAGAGATTAGAGATACAGCTTTGCCCCTGTGAGAAATTATCCGATGAAGCCTTGGAGTGCATCGCTTGAAACTTACTAATTGAACTTCAAACTCGAATTATTTAACTTTCTTTACAATTCTTATCTCAAAAGTAGCTGTCTGTATGTCCGTGAGTGAATATAATGATCAGGAAATTTTGAGATTAATGTCGTCTTTAAATATTTTATTGTGTTTATCTTTGTCCTGCCAAACTTAACACAAAATTTTTTTTTTGTTTAAGTACTATAGTTAGTGCTCAATTTCCAATATTCTTAAACTGTGGTTAGGAAGCATTGGGAATGTTTGAGCGTCATTTAATACATTAAATCCACTATCTGCATATCCAAACAGAGTGTTAGAATTTATTTGGTTTGCTATTCGTGTTTTAATAATGTGTGGAAGGATAAATTTTAAGAATACTCAACACAATTATCTGTGCTCATGACATTTCAATGTTTTACTCAGAAACTTCCCCATGACATTAACCCCAGCAGGAGGGGGAGGCAAATGACAAGTACATTATTGCAGTAATGCGTGCTTTCCAGCGTCAATCCCTGACTATAGACACTTACCAGTAACGCCAAACATAGCCAGAAGGGGATAGTGAAAATTATCAAAAATCTGAATTGAGCAATATATCCACGATTACAAATCCATCCATTTATGTTTCCCCTAAATGCCACTAAGCTCACAAGAAGACAATTTTTCCATTGTGCTCACGTGAGGCGAGGTCAGAGTAAAGGAGAGGTAAATACAAATCGCATCCGGTCAGTTACCATCTGTCACTCTACAGCCCTCGCTCCCAATAAAGAGATGCACTGTGTTATTGACTGATCCATCAGTCTGATGCACGCAGATATCATTGGTGTTCTGTGAGATATACACACGGAGTATTCAGACTCAGATCTATTTGTAGTGTTGTTCCAAAGATGCAGAGAATTGAATTGGAGAGCTGAGGCGAGAGGGAATGTTTTGATGGAACCTCAGCGTGTGTCTGACGAGAGTATGCCGCAGTCAGTGGACACCTGGAGCAGCCTTTTTACTGGCAGGAATTTGAAACGTTCTGTTCCCGGTTGGTCGAGTTCAATCATCGCCAACCACTCCTGACATCCCCCCAAAAATGTAAAAGCCAAGAAATCACAGGCCAGAGAAGGCCATTCGAATCTTCAAGATTTTTTACAAAATTTAACATGACCATAGCTGACAATCCAGCTCGTTCCCTGTTCCCACTTTCTACCCCAAACGCTCTGATCCTGTTATCCCAACAAATGCCATCTAACCCCTTTTGAAAACAGTTCAAGGTTTTGGCCTCAGAGGATTCCACATGCTGACCACGCACTTCAAATTAGCCAAACCCATCTTCTTGGACACTGACCCCATTGTTTTGGACCTTGAGTGGTTCAGAAGTAACTTCATGTGCTCTGTTCAAACCTGTTAGAATTTTGCATGATTCATTGGATCACTGATCAATCGTTTTAAATCAAGCCAATCTATCCGAACGATTCAGTTTCTCTTCATATGAGTCCAACCCAACCTCGAATCAGACTGATACAAATTTGTGTACTGACCCCATTTCCAGAACATCCTTCATGTGTTCACGAGGTTAATATTGCACTTCGCGTTCCAGGATGGATCTCGTCAACAATATTATTTGGTGAGTGTTTCACAATTGATGATCAATACTGAGGGAGGATTGCATTGCTACAGAGTCAATGCTGAGGGAGTGTCGCACTGCCGGAGTTGCAGTGCCGATGGGGGTGCTGCACTGTCAGATCTAAATGCTGAGGCATCGCCACGCTGTTGGCGGTTTAAAAACGAGAGCTGTTCATTGTTGAGGAAACACTGCAACATTAGAGGAACAATGTTGAGTTTGCACGACACTGCCAGATGGTCAATGTTGAGGGAGTGGTGCATTTTTTAAGGGAAAGCTTTGAGTGAGTCAGAGACCATCGATGGGACAGTGCTAATCAATTGAATGACTAAACATTGGAGTAAGATGGGGGCCACATCTCCACATGCCTGTTAGCTGTCATGCCTCTGATGTTTCTCAAAGCGTCTATCGTTTCTCCCACAGGGAACTGATTAATTTAGGAGGAGATGTCGCGATAGGAGCAAGACAGACATTAGGTGAGCAACAGCGCCAGATAAGGGAATACATGAAGAATGGTGGGACTCCAGGAATAACCGAGCATCAGAGAGACAATTATATGTGCGTCGATAGATCAATCAAGGCAGCATGACAGGTGCAGAAGTTGGGTCAGGTGGCATGTAGAGTACTGACCCAAACAAAGCAGGTTAGAATGGATCTTCAGGCAATATCCAATTTGCTTCCAGTTTGAAACCACTTAATCGTCACTTTGAAGTTTGGCTTCGGTTCTCAGACACATCTGCTGTGGGAAAGTGAGTATCACAATTCACTCCATCTGTACCACGCTTAGTTTTATACGTCTCAATCAGATTTCCCTCCTTTCCAAAACCCCTGGTCCAAACATAAAACACACAGTGTATCCATTTTCTCCTTGCAACTGAGGTTTTTGCATCCCACATAACTTCCTCATGAATCCCTGTTGCACAGTGTGCAGTGAATGCAGTTCTTCTGACAACATGATAACCAGAACAGCACACATTATTTCATCTGAGCGAAAATTGGAGCGACATTTCCTTTCGGCAGACTCTAGAAATGGCAAATAAAGGCAATCATCCCGTATGGTTTCTTCACCAACCTGACACCTCCAGGGTCATATACCCTTGTACACCATGATCCGGCGGTTCCTCCATTCTCTCTGGGGACCTGTCATGTATGTTTTATATAATTCCCTTATTAGAGCTCCCCAAATGCATCACCTCGCTCTTACCAGGATAAAATTCCATCTCCTATTGCTCTGTTCACTTTTGTAGCTGAACCGTATTATAAAATATTCTGAGGCCATTGTCCTCTTTGTCAACTACACGACAAAATATCGAGCTTTTTGCACACCTGTTATATTCTCGTGCAATTTGGATGCATCATACAGAGTCTCGAAATAGGGAGGTTTGGTACAAAAATGATGAGCTGCCCGCAATGAGAAAGGTTCTTTTCTTCACTCAACGGTTTGTGTGTCATTGGAATTCCCTTCCCAAAAAGACAGTTTATTCAATGATTTAATTTTTAAAGTCAGATGTAGCAAGACGTCAGATGACGGAGGGGATGAATGTTGACCAAGTGATACACTGAAATACAGAGATGAGGGTAAAATTGGTCTTATTGAGTATGTGAATGTGTTGGCGACGAGAGTGGTACTGGTATCAAAGATTTGAGTGGACAGCTTTTGCTCTTTATTCGTGTGATCATGTGGTTTCATGGAAAATGCCTGGCAATGTCTCGTCCCGGTATGTGCTGTTAGTAAGAGAAAGATTCCATATGGGTGTTCTGTTCATTTAATTGTTCGTTGTCGTCCTGATGCAAACTTCGTCTCTCAGATTTATTCCTGCCTGTTTGAACGATTTGGATGAGAATTCAAGCGACCTATGGTGTCTTGGTGTTTGGCCAATAAGCTGCATAAATTTTGTCTCCTGCTTCATTGCAGTGCGGCACCCATTTTCTTTTCCAGTCTTTCAACTCAGAACGTGACACGACGGAGGTTGACTGTGAAGTTGAAAGCGCCAACTGAGTGAAACAGCATGTATCCGACTGGACGGCCGCAGAGTAAGCCGATAACCTTTAGCTACAGCTATGGTGCGTGTGTGTTTGAGCACGGAATAATGGAATCCGAGAGTACAGAAAAGGACCATTGGCCCATTAAGTTTAAACAGTGAAATAATATTCTAAATCTACGCGAGAGCAGCATTCCTGTTTGAAGACTTTAAGTGATTGAGCCAAATATTTTGCAAAGTTGGAATATTTTCGACCTCAGACGTCTTCCCAGTCAGTATATTCCACACTCCCACTACCTACTGGGTGAAAAGATTTCTTCTCAACTCCCTCCAAAGTTTGGAATCAAATAAAATGCTTAGATTCTGTGGAAGCAGTTCATTGGAAGGATCAAGTTCACATTAATCTTCCCAAAAAGCATTCCATATGGATCGAGGCGATCCCTGCAACACAATGTTTCCCATGCCTAACCCAGACATTATGGGCCATTTAGCATGGCCAATCTATCTAACGTGCAGATGTTTGCAGTGCAGGAGGAAAACTGAGCAGCCAGAGGAAACCCACGCAGACACGGGGTGAATCTGCAATCTCGAAGCAGCCACCCAAGCCTGGAATTGAGCTCGGATTCCTGGTTCTGTGCTGTAGCAGTACTAAGAACTGAGCCGCAATACCACACCAAAGATTTCAGAATTTCAGTTTGAAATTGTCTCCCCGCCCCATGTTATTGACACGTCAACTGAGGGGAAGACCTGTATTCTGCTTCCTCTCCACATGCCCTTCAAAATCTTATTGATCTCAAATACATCTCCAGCACCTTCCCTGCTTCATAGAAAACAGCCTGAGAATATTCCACCATTCGTCAGAAAAATAATGTCCCTTTGAATATCGAACAGTACAGCACAATAACAGTCCATTGAACCCATGATATCAGTGCCGGTCATGATGAGATTCCCATTTACTAGTCCAAAAATGAGCAGGGTAGGCGAATTGGTCGTGTTCAATTACCCGTAGTGTTAGGTAAAGGCGTAAGTGTAGGGGAATGGGTCTAGGTGGGTTGCTCATTGGAGGCTCTGTGTGGACTTGTTGGGCCGAAGGACCTGTTTCCACACTGTAAGTAAACTAATCTAATCTCATCTAATATAATCTACCTGCACATGACCTTTATTCCACCATGCTCTGCCTGATTATCTATCTGTCTAAATAGCTCTTCAGCCTAGCTATCGCTTCCATTTCCATGATTTCCCTATGACAGTCTGTCTAGACACTTACCATCTGATTGTGTGATAGACTTGCCTCACTTTTTTTTCCACTTTTCCCCTCTCCGTTCAAATGTGACCCCACTATATTTGACACTTCCCCCCTTTGTCAAAAAGAAAACCTTTGTTTTGCTGACATAACCACATCTGTCATCAACTCCAACACACTAGCAAAAGCAATTAGTTGGTCTCATCTCTCTTTGTAGTTAATATAATCCAATGCATACAACATACTGTTAACCTTTGCATTTGTCTCTAAAACCTCTTTACGCTTGCAATTGTGTAGTCACCGTAAATGTACACAAATCTCCAGCGCTGGCCAATACAAAGGCGAACGCATGAGATGGCTGTCGACGCGTATTGCTCATTTTTTGACTTCCCGTTTCTTCTCTGTCATGATGTTAAGCAGTATTTGAATGTGTAATGAGATATCAACAATGAATGTTTGTTAGTTTCACCCATTTTTCTCCACATGGCTGAGAAAGCAGTGTTTCATGGCTCATTGGATTGACACCATTAAATGAAGTTTGAATTGCTGAAATGACAGATTTCTGTATTCACAAACTCAAATGATTTCCAGCGTTGCATGTTGCCTTTTCCTCTTTGCCTAGAGACCAAAAAAAAAGCTGCAGGTGATCGTATCCAAAGTAGCCAAGCAGGAATCGGGAAGAAGAACGCAAGCCAGGCCGTACCAGGAAGTGGAGAGGTCAACGTTTCGAATGTAGCCCTTCTTCATACAAAAGAAACATTGACTGCTCGACCTTCTGATGTTGCCTGGCTTGCTGTATATTTTCAATTTCCTCTTTGTCTATCTTTTCTTCTTTGATGTCCAAAATATACACAACCCAATTGTAAGAGTGGGCATGCCCCGGGATCATCATTGAAACACAGTTAACGCCGAGTACCTTACTGCTGTAACTTCCTTCTAACATACATAAAACGAGCGGAGCAATTAGAGAGAATAAAAGGAGAAAAGTGTTTATTGATTTTAACAATCGAAAATAGTAGGACATCAATCTGTGGTCGCACGGAGGCGCACCAATTCAGAGTGGCACGGTGGCTCAGTGGTTTGCACGTTGCCTCACAGCATCAGGGTCATAGGTTCGATCCCAGGCGCACGTGCTTGTCCGTGTGGGGTTTGCACATTCGCCCTTTGTCTGCGTGGGTTTTCTCCTACAGTCCAGGTGAATTGGCCATGCTACAATTTCCATAGGGAAATGTGTCTCGGTGGGTTACTCTTCAGAGCGTCGGTATGAAGTTGTTGGGCCGAAGGGCTTGTTTCCACACTAAATAAAGAGTTCTGATCTAATTGAAAAAAAAAACCAGCTCCGTTCAAATTGCTGCCTCCTTTTCCGAAGCAGCATATATTGGGGTCACAGCAGTGCAAAATATATGAAGTGCATTCGAACATCTGTTTGTGAAGACAAGGATATGTGGAGTGTTCTATGTCTGAAATAATACTTTTAGAGCAGATTCAGAATGAGGCGATATGTTCACAAGGAGGAGATATTTGGGAAACAGGACAGTAAGGTTCTCCATCAATGTGTCAACGGGGACTGAGAAGATATCGAAGTTTGGCGGCTGTGAAGGTGGAAGAAACCTCCGTCCATAACTCAGCAACCACGTTATTCAAAGACTTGTTAGAATTTGTAATGCGTTGCTTCAGACAGTAGCGGAGATGGATTCCATGGGAATGTTCAAAAGAGAGTCATTATATCCAAAGAAAGGAGATCTTTGTGACTGGGAGGGTCATATGGATCGAGATGGAGAACAAGAATAGTTGGGCAACTCTATCAGGCGCTGAGAGAGACACGCTGATTTGAAAAGCCTTTTGTAATTACTCAATGATATATCCCTGGTGGTGGGGTCCATTTGGAGGTGGCGGAAATAACGACGGATGATACAATGTATATGGGGGTTGGTGGGGTGGTATGTGAGGACCAGTGGGGTTCTGTCCTGGTGGCGATTGGAGGGGCGGGGTTCAAGGGCGGAGGAGCGGGAAGTGGAGGAGATGTGGTGGAGAGCATCATCGATCACGTCTGGGGGGAAATTGCGGTCTTTGAAGAAGGAGTTCAGCTGGGTTGTTCAGTATTGGAACGGGTCCTCCTGGGACCAGATGTGGCGAAGACAAAGGAATTGGGAATATGGGATGATATATTTCCCTCCCCTCCCCTATCAGCGTTCCGAAAAGACAACTCCCTCCGTGACTCCCTTGTCAGGTCCACACCCCCAATCAACCCAACCTCCACTCCCGGCACTGTCCCCTGCAACTGCAAGAAATGCAAAACTTGCGCCCACACCTCCCCCTTACTTCCCTCCAAGGCCCCAAGGGATCCTTCCATATCCGCCACAAATTCACCTGCACCTGCACACACATCATTTACTGCATCCGCTACACCCCGATGTGGCCTCCTCTATGTTGGGGAGACAGGCCGCCTACTTGCGGAACCAACCAACACAACCACCACGAGGCTCAACACTTCAACTCCCCCTCCCACTCCACCAAGGACATGCAGGTCCTTGGACTCCTCCATCGCCAGACCATAGCAACACGGTGGCTGGCGGAAGAGCGCCTCATCTTCCACCTAGGAACCCTCCAACCACAAGAAATGAACTCAAATTTCTCCAGTTTCCTCATTCCGCCCCACCTTGTCCCAGTTCCAATCATCGAACTCAGCACCACCTTCCTAACCTTCAATCTTCTTCCTGACTTCTCCGCCCCCACCTCCACTCCAGCCTATCACCCTCACCTTACCCTCCTTCCACCTATCGCATTTCCAACGCCCATCCCCCAATCCCTCCTCCCTACCTTTTATCGTAGCCTGCTTGGCACACTCTCCTCATTCCTGAAGAAGGGCTCATGCCCGATGCGTCGATTCTCCTGCTCCTTGGATGCTACCTGACCTGCTGCGCTTTTCCAGCAACACATTTTCAGCTCTGATCTCCAGCAGCTGGAGTCCTCACTTTCTCCTGATAGGGTATCATCTCAGAATAAAGTCTCACCCATTTGAATCGGAGATGAGGCGGGAAAGTTCAGTTGCTGGAGTGATAGCTGACATAACGACAGGTAGAAAGTAAGTTGGTGAGAGATCTGATCAGTTTACACAGATATGTTCGCACTTTAAATAACTGAGAGAAGCGATGACAAGTCAGGTATAATGTGGGAAGATGAGAAGTAGTTTATTTTGGAAGGGAGAACATAAAAACAGAATACTATTTCAATGGCGAAAGCAACACAATTTGGATGGGGCACTCGTGCTCAAAACACAGACAACTGGCACAGAGTGGCAGCAGATAATCTGAAATGTTTGGAATTTCCGCTCTTATTTCAATGAGATTGGAGTACAAGAGTGGGGAAGTCTCACTGCAACTGCACAAAATTGTGTTGCGATCAAATCTGGAGTACTGTGAGCAGGTCTGGTCCCTATTTTGCAGGTAAGGTACAATTTCTCTGGCGGCAGTTCAGAGTTGTTTCACTCGGATGATTGCTGATATGAAGGGTTCATCTTATCAGCAAAGCCGAAAGCGTTTGTGACGCTAGTTACTGGAGTTCAGCTGGTAATGATTGGTACTCTTTATGGGGCTTCAGCCGGTAAATGTTGACCGAATGTTATTCTTCATGAGGGAGTCAAGGACTACAGTCACAGAATATAGGCGCACTAATTTAACACTGAGATGAGGCGCAATTTCTTCTCTCAGGATGTAATTGCTTGGAAGTCTTTGCCACGGAGAGCCATGTCGGTCAATTCCCTACTTATCTTTTTGGCTGCGACAGAGAGATTCTTGATCAGTCAGAGTATCAAGGGTTGCAGAGAAAAGTGCATATGAAAAATGTTGGAGCAGACATGGTTTGGGTTGAACGCAGAGCAGGTTTGAGCGGGCGTGCTGTCTTCTCCTCAAATTATCTTTTACAGTCTTTGCTAAAATGAATCCGTCATTCTTCACATTACTCCACATTACTCAGCCACCCGGACAACTGCAGTGCCCAAACCTAAAATTGACACAACAGCGTTGAAATGATGATGCAAATTTGAAATAGCCTTCACAGATGGTGGTATAAAGGCTTAAAGCAAGGTTGAGATAAAAGAAAATAAATGAGAAACAGAAAAGCAAAGATTGTGGGAAACCTTACCAGCCACAAGGTTCCAATCTGTCTCTCAGAGTTCAACAGAGCTTTCCTAGTCATGTAGTAAAGTCTGGAAAATATCCAGCATCTCATTGTGTGCTGGCACGTTCAGTAAACAGGGTCCATTCAGTAAACAGGGTCCAAATATCAGTCTCCCATACTGTCGACTTTACAACACGGCAGTGAACCCTTCTGCCAATTAAACCAAAAACCCGTAAAAAGCTGAATTCGACTCGTAATCTTTTATAGTATGAGTGACAAGGAACTCCCAAATTCGAAGAGTTAAAGAAAGAAAATGTCAATTTATTCTTTAACTTTAAAAGTGATCATTTAACAATAACTGTTTAAAACCGTAAGCCTCTTTTCTCTGAAATGTTGCCTGCCTTCAACTCTTTCCCAATATACTGTTCCAATACCCCGCATTGAAATTACATCAAATTAATTTCTCATCCAGCAAGCACCTTTCGTTGTCGGAGCCTGTCCTCTGTCAGTAACGGTCTCCCTGGGTCGTCTTTGGTCTTCTACTGCAGAGATGTTTCATGTGAAAAAGATACTTTTGTTAGACAATGTTTTGAGTGACAATCTCTCTCTAGATGGTAGTTACTCTCTCGATGGCAGTATGTCTGTCTAACTTTTCAAAACGCCTACATCTTTATAGCTTAAACATCACATTGTCTCATTAGTTTGAGTTTGGCAAAAGTTCAAACTCGATTGGATTTTAGAATCCTGTGGCATCATTTAAATAAATTGATTAAATTCGAACTATTGTGAAAACAGCAACCGAAACTCAGGACATCGTTTGACAAACAGTTGTTACCATATTCAATTTTCCACGAGACTGTAAACGAGCTGGCTAGTCACGTTACAGTTGCCTCCAGCTCTCAGTGAAAAAAATCATTCTCTTAAACGCCTTTGGGTTCACAACACCTGCCCCCCCCCCCCAAGAAAAAAACTATCAAAAAAGCTTCATTTTCCCTTAATTTGTAACCCCCATTACAAGGAAATACACAGGCTATTAATTTCAGTTCATATCAATTCCAGCACACACACACACACACACACACACACACACACACACACACACACACACACACACACACACACACACACACACACACACACACACACACACTGGCTATATGTCAAATAAACATTGCAATTTTGTAAAGCCAATACCAGACTCGTTAATTCCTTTTCGATGGTAGAGTATTTTCTCTATTGGATGTTGACTTACTTCGAAAGGTAATTGGCCCTTCAATTCCGTCATCTTCCTGTAGCATCACAACTCCGACTCCTTTACCACTTGGATCGATGGCAACATTTCGAGGGTTTTAAAAAAATTGGTGTAGCTCGAACCGATGTGATGGTTCATACTGCTTGCAATTTGTCAAATGTCTCCTCGCATTGTTCTTACTAACGAAATGTTGTGTTCTTCAGAAAATCTGTAGCCGTGACCAATCAGCCGCTGAAGCTGGGAACAACTATCTGGTGGAATCTGCTTTGTCCCAAACATGGAAGTATATCTTTCTTCGAGATTTGTTGTAGAAATTCCTCGTTAGCCTTCATCATTGCGTTCTTTGGGATCAAGCTTCCATGATAAATGATATGTCCCAAGAACATTATCTCTGTCTTCGCGAATTCTGTTTACTTTAAGCTTATTCCCAGTTTCGCTTTTCTTCATCTTTCAAAGAACTCTGCCAACTGCGCTATGTGATCATTCCATGACCCACAAAAGATCACTCATTTATACAGATTGCACATTTTCTTATCCAAGCCCACTTTTCATGCATCTTTGGAATGTGGCTGGTGCGGCTTTCATTCCAAATCTAACCAATTCACGAAACCTGCTTTCCACGACCTCTTCATCATAATTGTTCAGGGGGCAGAAAATGTCAAAAAGAAGAGCAAATATTATTTCAACAGCAAACCAATGTGAAACTGGTTACGCCACAGTTGGAATATTGTGTGCAGTTAAGTCTCCCTATTATCAGGAAGTTATTGCCAAATTTGAAAGGATTCAGAAACGTTTTACAACCATTTTGCTGGGATTTAAGCTGGAGGGAGAGACGGGATACTCTGGGGCTTTTTTTTTCTGTAGTACCAGAAGCTGAGAGTTGACCTTGTAGGAGTTAAGGGCATCATGAGACGCATAGGTAGTGTAAATAGACAAGGTCTCTTCCCTCTGTTCGTGGAGTATGGAACTAGAGGTCATAGCTTTAGGCTGAGAAGGGGAAAATGTAGAAGGGACCAAAGAGGCAAACTTTAATGCTGACTATCGTGAGTCTATGGAATGAGCCAGCAGAAAAAGTGGTGGATGTTGAGAAACTTACAATATTTGAAAGTTATCTGTGTGGGTATATGAATCGGAACAGTTTGGAGCTTTATGCGTCAAATACTGGCAAAGCGAATAAGATTAGGTTCGATTAAATTAAGTTTAAATTGAACAATGGCAGCAGATGTCAACCCCGTGTTGTACTCCTCCTGCACAATGCGGGATTTCAGAAATGCAGGTCATATTCCTGACTTATTAACGTGCAATGTTTCAAGCTGCATTTCATGTCAGAATGGTTGATATCTCTGGAGATGCGAATGGACTAGCTTTGGACCATCTGAAATGCTAAAGAGATTATGGGTAGCACGTTTAGAAAATTAGGCTTGCTGAGAGACAAAGGGACTCGGTGACAAAAAGGTGGAGAAAAGCAGAAAGGCAGTGCAGGTGACCCGACAATCGTTTCGATGCAAAGCATGTATACGGTTTTGGATAATATTGGGGGAAGTTGGCTTTTCATATGAAAGCATCAGAAGCCAGATTCATGTCACTGCAGTTGGCTCTGCTGTATAGAAGGGTGGGAGAAAGAGTGCAAAGGCTGTTGTCATAGAGGCTAAGTAGGAAGGTGAGCTGATTGTCGATTCAGTGGTCGAAAATTAGACCAATGAATGGGATGTTGTCTCCCAGGTGTAAGGGTCAGGGATGTCACAGATTGGCTGCAGAACATTCCGAAGGGGGAGGGTAAACGGCCATTACCCGTGGTGCACAAAAGTACCAATGATACTGGTTAAATAAATAAGTGATGAGGTCCTCCTCGCAGAATGTCGGGAATTATGAGCTACGCTAAAAGATAGGACGTTGGTGGCATTCATCCAACCTAAGTTTTGCTACCAGTGCCACGTGCTAGTCAGAGCAGAAATGAAAGAATGAGTGGCGTGGGAGATGGTGCAGGAGGGAGGGGTTCGGATTTTCGGTCAGCGGGACCATTTCTGGGAGAGGTAGGATGATAAGACAGGGCAGAATTGAAAACAATGTCCAATAGGGTGTTTTTGCTAACGCTGTTGGTGAGTGTTTTAACTAATGTGGCAATGGGGTGAGAACCAAATGAGGAGGTAAATGTAGCAGAACGAGATAGTAACTAAAGAATGTTACCAACAGGATAATGAAGTCAACGTGACTGAGGGAAAGAGTATGTAGGAAGCAGAGGAAAGCAAGTGACTGGTGTTCTGAGGTGCACTTCTTTTAAAATGTGAGAAGTGGAGTAGGTGAGGCAGATGAACTGAGGGCATGAAACAGTACCTGGCAGGATGATGTTACTGCTAGTACTGAGACTAAGTTGATGGAAGATTTGCAAATAACAACCCCAGGATTTAGATGTTTCAGGTGATATGAATTGTGAGGTAAAAGGGGTGGCGGATTTGCACGACTGGTCAGCGAGGATACCACAACTTTACTGACGGAGATGGCTTTGGAGGACACAAGCAGTGAGACAACATGGGCAGAGCTCTGGAATAGGAAATAGATAGGGTGTGGTAAAAACGTTGGAGCTGGACTGCGGGCCTCCCAACAGTGAGTGTGAGACATAGGTACAAATATATTAGCATATTATGGAAACACATAAGGGGTAACAGGATTGTCGTCTTGGAGATTTTAATTTTCCCAAAAAGTGACTCTAAGTCACTTAGTGTCTAAGGTCTAGTTGGAACAGAATTTCTAAGTAGCATCCAGGAGGGTACATAAATAGTGCAGGAGGATATGTAAATCGTCCAACTCGGGAAGGAGATATTCTTGACATGATGGGGAATGAAGTGTTTGGAGTTACAGGGGGGCATTATTTTGGGAATAATGGTTACAATTACATAAGTTACAGAATGCTCATGGACAAAGGTGAGATAAACTGCGAGGCAAAAGGGGTGGAGGATTTTCACGACTGGTCAGAGTGGATATCACAACTTTACTGATAGGGAGGGCTATGGAGGACACAAGCAGTGAGACAATCTGTGCAGAGCTCAGGAACAGGAACTAAGAAGGGTATGGTAAACACAATGTTGGGGCTGGACTCCAGGCCTCCCAAGAGTGAGCATGAGGTAGAGGTACAAATATATGAGCAGATTATGGAAATGATTAGGAGCAACAGGGTGGTGGTGATATAAGATTGTAATTTTTCCAACATTGACTTAGATTCACTTCATGTTCGAAATCGATTTGAAATGTAATTTCTAAGTAGCATCCAGGACGGTACATAAATAGTCCATATGTGCATGTAAGTAGTCCAACTCAGGAAGTGGCCATTTTCGATGTTGGTGGGTAATGTGAAAAAGCGGTTGAAGTTTCAGTGGGTCATTCTTTTCGGAATAATGATCTCCATTACATAAGATTTAGAATACTCATGTACAAAAACCTGTCGGGCAGGAAAGAGATGGTCGTGTGAGAGAACCTTAGTTGACAAGGGAGATTGAATGTCTTGTAAAGGTTGGAGAAACAAGGTTCAGACAGAGCTTTGGAGCGATACAGGATAGCCAGAAGGGAGCTGAAGAAAGAGATTAGGAGAGCTAAGAGAGGGCATGAAAAGTCTTTGGCGTGTAGGATCAAGGATAACACCAAGGCATTTTATGCATATGTGAGAAACATGAGAATGACGAGAACGAGGGTAGGTCCGGTCAAGGACAGTAGTGGGAGACTGTGTATTGAGTCGGAGGAGATAGGAGAGGTCTTGAATCAGTATTTACAAATGAGAGGGATCGTATTGTTGAAGAGGAGAGTGTGAAACGGACTGGTAAACTAGAAGAGGTACTTGTTAGGAAGGAAGATGTGTTGGGAATTTTGAAAAACCTGAGGATAGACAAGTCCCCCGGGCCTGATGCGATATATCCTAGGATTATGTGGGAAGCAAGAGAGGAAATTGCAGAGCCGTTGGCAATGAGCTTTTTGTCTTCACTGCCAACAAGGATGGTACAAGGGGACTAAAGAGTGGCGAATGTTATGCCCCTGTTCAAAAAAGGGAATAGGGATAACCCCGGGAATTAGAAGCCAGTTAGTCTTACTTCGGTGGTACGCAAAGTAATGGAAAGGGTACTGGGGGATAGGATTTATGAGCGTCTGGAAAGACACTGCTTGATTAGGGACAGCCAGCACGGATTTTTGAGGGGTAGATCTTGCCTTACAAGTCTTACTGAATCCTTTGAGGAGGTGACCAAGCATGTGGTTGAGGGTAGAGCAGTGGATGTACATGAATTTTAATAAGGCATTTGATAAGGTTCGCCATGGTCGGCTCATGCAGAAAGTCAGGAGGCATGGGAGAGAGGGAAATTTTGCCAGTTGGATAGACAACTGGCCGATGTCAGAGAGTGGTGGTAGATGGTAAATATTCAGCCTGGAGCCCAGTTACAAGTGGAGTTCCGCAGGGTTCAGTTCTGCGTCCTTTGCTGTTTGTAATTTTTATTAATGACTTAGATAAGGGAGTCGAAGGGTGGGTCAGTAAATTTGCAGATGATACGAAGATTGGTGGAGTTGTGGATGGTGAGGAAGGCTGTTGTCGGCTGCAAAGGAACTTAGATATGATGCAGAGCTGGGCTGAGGAGTGGCAGATGGAGTTAAACCCTGTCAAGTGTGATGTTGTCCATTTTGGAAAGGCAAAAAAGAATGCAGGATACAGGGTTAACGGTATGGTTCTTAGTAAGGTGGAGAAGCAGAGGGATCTTGGGGTCTATGTTCATAGCTCTTTGAAAGTTGCCACTCAGGTGGATAGAGCTGCGAAGAAGGCCTATGGTTTATTAGCCTTCATTAGCAGAGGGATTGAATTCAAGAGTTGTGAAGTTATGTTGCAGCTGTACAGGACCTTGGTTCGGCCACATTTGGAGTACTGTGTGCAGTTCTGGTCGCCTCACTTTAGGAAAGATGTGGAAGCTTTGGAGAGGATGTAGAGAAGATTTACCAGCATGTTGCCTGGAATGGAGAATAGGTCGTACGAGGATAGATTGAGAATGCTAGGCCTTTTCTCATTGGAACGGCGAAGGATGAGGGGTGACTTGATAGAGGTTTATAAGATGATCAGAGGAATAGATAGAGTAGACAGTCAGAAACTTTTTTCCCGTGTTCAACAGAGTGTTACAAGGGGACATAAATTTAAGGTGAAGGGTGGAAGGTATAGGTGGGATGTCAGGAGTACGTTCTTTACCAAGAAAGTGGTGGGGGCATGGAATGCGCTGCCTGTGGGAGTGGCAGAGTCAGAATCATTGGTGACATTTGAGAGGCAATTGGATAGGTACTTGAATGGGTGCTTAAGCTAGTACACATGTTTGGCACAACATCGTGGGCCGAAGGGCCTGTTCTGTGCTGTATTGTTCTGTGTTCTATGTTCTATGTTCTAAAAACGAGAGTGGTCCGAAAATAAGAATGCTAAATGGGGGGAAGGGCAAACTATAGAAAAATATGTCAGAAACTGTGGAATGTGGATTAGCAGTAAACGGTTGAAAGTAACTCCATGTTTGATATCTGGGAAGCCTTTAAAGATATGTTGATGAAAGCGCTGGACAGACATGCCCTTTGAAAATGAAGGATAGAACTGGCAAAATCAGGGAACCAGGTATGACAAGCGAAATTGTGAAAATAGCTAAGAGAAAAAGGAAGAATAAATACGTTCAGGCGACTGGAAATAGCTGAAGCTTTGGAAGAATATTGGGAAAGTAGAATAAATCTGAAATGAGGCAGTAAGAGGGCGAAAATGTCTTTAGTGAACAGGGTTCAGGAAAATACCAGAGCTTTTAATTCGTATATAGTGAGCACACGGACAGAGGAGCTAAGTTATGCATGGAGTGATAGAAAATGGGTACGATACTTAATGACTACGTTAGCTTGGTATTCATCAAGGAGAAGAATACGGCAATGTTGAGGTTAGCGATAGATGATGATTACTCTCAGTCAGGTCGGCCTAAGGAGGGAGGAACTGTTTGATATTTCGAAAGCCATTAAGGTGGACAAGTCCCCAAGCTCGTATAGGATCTAATCCAGGACACAGATGGAAGTGAGAGAGGAAATAACTGGAGCCTTAAAAAAACTTATTTTCCACACAGTTGAACACGGGTGAGGCCCTGGATGACTGGAGAATAGCGAATGTTGTTCCCTTGTTTAACAAGTGGAGAAGGATGACGCAGGTAATTATTGAGTGGTGAGCCTGATGTCAGTGGTGGCGAAGCTGCTGGAGAAGATACTTAAGAATGTGATTCCTTTACCTTTGTAAGAAAATGCCCTTATTAGTGATCAGCAACATCCTTTTCTGCAGAGAAAGCTCATGTCTTACCAACTTAATCGAATTCTTTGAGGGAGTGAAAAGTTCATCGATGAGGTAAGACCTGCAGTTGTCATACACACAGTCTTCAGTGAGGTTTTTGATACTGCCCAAATAGTAGGCTGTTGGAGAAATTGCTGTCACATGGCTTCCAGTGAGTACTAGCCATATGGATAGAGAACTCACAGCGCGGCAGGAGACAGAGCGTTGTCGTGGAATGGAGTTTCTCAAAATGGCGAACTGTGACCAGCGATTTTCCACAGGGATCTGTGTTGGAACTACAGATTGACTTTGTGATTTACTTTGCACTTTGGAAGTTGCAATTCAAGAGTGAGTTAAACAGCAAATGGAAAATCCCTGGGGAAGTTTCATGCCCACAGAGATCTGCTTGTTCAGGTACTTTGTTCTGTTATGGTCACAACACGGGTCGACAGAGAGATCAAGAAGACATAAGGCATGCTTTCCTTCATCGGATGTGGTATTTAGTACAAGCGTAGGCAGGTCATCTTCTAGTTTTCTAGGAGTTTGGTTCGGCCAAAGTTGGAATAGTTTGTACGATACTGTTCGCCACATGTCCAAAACGATGTGGATACTTTAGAGAAGGTGCAGAGGAGGTTAACATAGATGTTGTCAATATAGAGGGTGCGAGCTATGAAGAGCGTTTGAATAGATTGTTATTGTTTTCATTGGAAAGAAGGAAATTGAAGAGGGACCTGATTGAGATCTACAAAATCAGGAGAATTAGAGACAGGGTAAATAGCAAGAGGCGTTTCCGGGATTGGGACTCCAACTGTTCGGGATCACACGTTCAAGGTAGCGGGACAAGTTTCAGGGAGGTATACGTGGAGGTTTCTTGATGCAGGAGGTTGTGGGTACCTGCAATGCTTTGCCAGAGGAGGTGGTAGAAGCTGGCATGATCGCGTCATTTAAGATGCATCTAGACAGATATATGAATGTGCGGGGAGCAGAGCAATGTAGATCTTCAGAAAATAGGCAACAGGTTTCGATGCAGTATCTGCAGCAGTGCGGGCTTGGAAGGATGAAGGGCCTGTTCCTGTGCTGCCATTCTCTTTGTTTTTTGACATATGGTCAGAATAGACGGATTGGACTAAAGGGTCTCTTTCCGTGCTATAGATGTCTATGATTCTATGACTCTAAAATTCTCTAGAGTAGACTGAATTATATCTTTAGGTGCACAAGTCCCAAAAAGTTACTTTATAAACACAGAACATAATGAAGGAGGCTAATAATGCTAGCCTTGGGAAAGTAGTACACATCTGAAAGGAAGAATTAAGACGTCGAAAGAATGTCATGAAATTGCTTGAGTAAACAGCGTTAAGGAAAATCCCAAAGCTTTGTATTTGTATTTAAGGAACAAAAGGGTAACTCATCAAAGGGTTTGCTCACTCAAGGAGAAAGGGAAAACGTTATACGTATAGTCAGATTCTTAACGAATACTTTGCGTCGGCATTCGCTGAGGAGAGGGATATAACAAATTTTGAGATAAGAGATAGATGTTTGTTTACTCTTGATCACGTCGTCATTAGTAGGGAACAAGTGTTGGCTTTTCTAAAAGGGATTAACATGGAAAAGATCCACGTTCCTGAAGGCTAGGCTTCAGAGGGAATTGAGATGGGAAAGAGCTGGCGCCTGAACACATATCTTTGCAGCATCCTGGAACACGTGTGAGGTCCTGGATGTTCGGAGAATTACGAATGGCGTCCAGATATTTAAGAAGGGCAGCAGGGATAATCCAGGCCATTATAAACTATTCTGCCTGCCGTTAGTGGTGGGAAAAAGGTTCGGAAAGGTACTGAGGCATTAGGTCTATTTAGGATTGGAAGAAAATGGGTTTCTCAGTAAAAGGGCAGAATTCGTTGTGTGGGGAAATTTATTTCTTATCAACTTAATAGAATTCTTTGTCAAAGTGACAACGTTCATTGACGAAGGAAGGCTGTAGATATCATACACATACACTTCAATGAGGCGTTTGGTCAGTTTCCCCATGATAGGCTGGTGGAGAAAGTGAAGTTGCTGGGTGGACTGGACGTATGGCTAGAGAACTCGGTGGGCAGTGTAAAGGAGTTACTCAAAATGGAGATCAGTCGTTGTCCACATTGATCCGTGTTGTGACCACTGCTGTTTGCGATATACAGTAATGTATAAGTGGCCTGATTTGCAAGTGTGCAGATGACACGAAGATTGGTGGAGTAGCAGGTAGTGATGATGACTGTCAGAAAATGCAGCAGAATATAGATAGATTGGAGGGTTGGGCAGAGAAACGGCAGATGAAGTTTAATGCGGACAAATGCAAGATAGAACATTTTGGAAGAAACAATTCATAGCGAAACTTACTGTAAACGGAAAGGCTTGGGGAAAATTGATGTCAAGAGAAATCTCCGTAATCAGTTACAAATTACCCTGAAGATGGCAAACAAGTAGCGAGGGTGGACAAAAGGGCAATAAAATACTGTCATACACAGAAATGCTCGCTTCCCACGAGGAAATAACAATAATGCATAGACCAAAGATTGGAATTTGACATTATAATGACACCAACAAACTATGATTCTTCATTCAATAATGTGTGCTCAAATTCTCGAAATCTCTCTCCTGAAAAACAATTTTGACTTTGCATCATTTCTCCAGAATTTTCCTGTAAAAACGAATTCTCAGCGTTATTCACCATTTGTCCTCCATTTCTCTGCCACCACCCCAACACACCCAGCACCGCATTCCCAGTTCAGGATCCCACTGGTGGTCTGCAAAATCCTTCACACGTTTCCCTTGCTCAGTCCTGCTTTAAGTCCAATATGTCTTTTCTCCAGGGCAGCATTTCTGAAGGTTGTCGGAGGGTAAGCATTTTGATCCCAGTATCACTTAAATATACAAAACAAAACATCTGGCCTCAACGATAACCTGTGGCAAGGAGTTCAAAGCTACACGAAACTGAATGAAGCCATCCATGCCATCTCAAATAGGTGCCCCTTTATTCAGAGACTCTGCTCTTCTGTGTGCTGTCCAATGTAACGTGTCCTTCTAAACTGATGGCTAACTTGCAGGTTTAATAGTCCTTCCTTGCAGTTAACGTATTAGCTATTGCAATACTTTCTTTGGCTAAGTGTGGTCTATCAAAATGTATCGGCTGGTATCTGGTCTACGTGCCAGTGGCGGATCTCCTGGTCAACATCATTGACCTGACACTGTAGCATATTCCAATTGTATAGAAAACAAAATTTCTGTTTATGAAGTTGATCTCAGTGTGCAACATCCTTGTTGTTCTTGTCCATGCAGACACAGACTGTTCTGTCCGCTTCACTGCAGCTTTTGCCTTTGATCGATTTGTGGCCATCTGTTGGCAGAAACTATAACTTAAATAATGCACTGTGAAAATTGCCTCTGTCATTTTAGGAATAGTGACGGTTCTGAGTTGTTCAAAAAACATTTTTTGGTATTTTACGTTAACAGGTCAGTATCGTCTCAAGACCTTGCCTTGGTTTTGTAAAGTAAGGTCAGGTGCAGGACTATCTCATTTCTGTGAGACATTCGAAATCAGTCATCATTTTTTAACCCTATGTTTGGAAATTCTTTTGTCTGGGAGAAAATGAGGACTGCAGATGCTGGAGATAAGAACGGAAAATGTGTTGCTGGAAAAGTGCAGCAGGTCAGGCAGCATCCAAGAAGCAGGAGAATCGACTTTTCGGGCATGAGCCCTTCTTTAGGAATGAAGAAAGTGGTTGGAGTGGGTGAGAGGGTTGGAGAGGTTGAGGTGGTTAATGTCGTGGCGGCAGTTGGCTATGAAGAGATCGAGGGCAGGCAAGAGGCTTTTGACTGCACTGTTCAATGCATTTTGTGTCAGCTGTAGCTAAATGGCCAATAGAGCCCGCAGGGGACTCAATACTCTCAACAGAGGGGAAAAATACCCCAGACACAAAAATGGACAATCAAAGAAAATCCATAATCTTGTTGATTCTCATTTCAGCCAACTTTGTAATGTCATGGACCGCCTTTACGCTCCATTCAATATGGAAAAGAGTGTGGCAATTAGGTCTGATGGCAATCTATCTACATCTGCCAGGTCACGAGTTACTGAACAAATATTTGCATTTAAACCGTGACATTGAGCAAATTCAGGGATCAGATGTAGAATGTGTGCAAATATTCAATTTCACTCTCACTAAAATTTCTTAAAAATAAAAGGCAGTCGAAAGAAAGTAGTGAAGAAAACCAATTCAGGTTCAGTGTATTCACATTCGTTTAGAGTCAGAAAAGAGTCCACAGGTTGTCAGTAGGGGCATGTACAGTTGTATTTTGAAGTTACTGTACTGTACTTTTAAAAGGAAGTGAAAGTTGAAAAGCTGGCAAACACTTATCATGTGAATGATGGCATGCACAAAGTGTGCTGGACAATTTGCAGATGTAACATTCAAGGTGTAATGCACAAGCTGAGTTATTTTCACAACAATTCGAATTTAGCCAGTTAGTTATAATTATGTCCCGGGATACTAATATATAACAAACAAATTTGAATCTGTTCTGTCTTGGTAACATCAAACCAATGAGATGATCCATTGTTTTGGAGTAAACAAAGAAGGTATTTAGTACAATTAACCAGTGAGCCACAATCTTCCATTGTCATACAGATTGCCCCAACCCTTCTTTGTAAAAATTACCTTTCTCAGATGAAATATCTTTGCAGCAGAAGACCAAAGACGGCCCATGGGAAGTGTCCAAAAACAGATGTGTTTCGATACCCGAAGGCTACAACTGGTTTTGAAAATTGATTTGCTGTAAATGCAATAGGGGCTAGAACAGATCCGTACACTGTTATAGATTTGGAGGTAGATAGCTATTTTTAGAGAAAGGAAGCTCAGTCTTGTGAATAGTTGTCATTTAAAGTTCTCTTTTGGATTAAAAAAAAAACAGTCATTTATTCGATAAACAGGGGAATTTTTTTTTGTTTTCTGTCACTCATAATTGAACAGATTATGAGGTGAGGTGAGCTTTTCAATATGTTTGGTTTAATTAGAAGGTTTTCTTAATAAATTTCGGTTGTTTGCAGTTGGTTAAATTAAAAGTGGGAGACGTCGCTCTTAAAATTGCTGAAGAGTTCCTCTGGTTTGTAGATGATTCCCAATTTTGCCAAGAATGTTTAGAAAGAAAAGACAGTAATTTTAGAGTTAGGAAAGAGGATACTTTTCTGTTTAAACAAGGACGAAAGTAAAACTGAAATTGTAAGGGAATTACTCAAACACTAGAGTGTGTCAGAGAAATAAACAAGTGCAGTTAGAATATAAAGAAAGGGAGAAAAAAGAGAAAGGAAGAGTGAAGAAAGAGAAAGAGAGGAAAAAATAGAGAAAGACGAGAAAGAAAGAGAGGGAATGTTATTACCTAAGTAAAGAGAGGAATAAGAATGGGAGAGGGATAAAGAGAGAAAAAAAAAGAAATGCAGAGAGGCGTTAGATTTCAGGTGCTGCGACTTACGACAGTCAATTGAACAGAATGGAGATTAGCAGAGATGGTAATGATATGTACAAATATGTCTTAACGCTGCCACATTTTAATGAGAAAGATGACGAAGCCTTCTGTATTACTTTTGAAAAATTGGCGAGACAGATGGAATGGTCTGAGGACTTGTGATTAATGCTAGTTTAGAGTAAACTGGGAGGCAGAGCTGGTGAGATATTTGCATCGCTGCCAGGTAACGACTTAACAGAATATGAAGAAGTCAAACAGGCTATTTTGTTTGCACATAAATTGGTACCAGATGCGCATTAACAGCGGTTCAGGAACATGAAGAAGGAACCAAGTCAGACTTAAGTTGAGGTTGAAAGAATTTAATATCGTCATTTTGATTGATGGCTCCGGGACTTAAAAGTAGATTAGATGAGGCTCTAAAAGGCATTATTGTGTTGGAGGCGTTTAAATAATCACTTCCGCAGATTTTAAGATGTGACGTGGATGTAAGGAAAGTTCAGGAAGTGAGGAGAGCAGAAGAGATGGCAGAAATACATTGGTGAATAGGGCTAAGATTAGCTTCTGACAGGAATTTCATCCTGTGGGGCAGAAAACTCGGGAGAACTGGCTATCCTACACTATGAAAGAAAGCACAGAAAACACTGGTAATTGTTTACCAAAGGTTAAAGAAAAAAGCACGAGAGAGTGGAACAGAGGTGAAATACCTCAGTGTTTCGAGTGTGTTAAAGTAGGACACGTACAGTCACAGTGCTGGCCGTTAAATAGATGTTCTGTGGGGAAAGATGTGGAAAAATAGGCCAAGTCAGTGGAATTACTGAAAGTAATAAATTAAATCCCACGAAAAGTCGAGGATCTGCAGGAGAGTGCTCAATGTATGCAGGGACTCGTTACAAAGTTAGGACAAAATACAATAAGTTTACTTAAGCTCTGCAAACAATTCGGCTTTGCGGGGAAGGGCTGCTCCTAAGATCTGGTAGAGCATGGAAGGAAGTTATACTTTTGAGAGATAAAAGATCCAGACGGTCTCTAATATTAAGAGAATAACGTATTGGCATTCTTTCTGAACAGTTATCAGAGAGAGTAATAATTTGTGGAATAGATGGGCAGAAATGCAGCGTTTCCACTAAATAAGATCAAGTAGGAGAGTCAACCCAAGACTACGGAAGTCACAGTGGGAGTGAATGACCGAGTGTTATTTTCAGGCTTAGTTTGTTCTTGGGAGCGATGTGGCAGGATGCAAGGTGGGATTCACACCCATTCATGTGGAGAAATCGAAGGAAGACCAGAGAAACGAGGAGTGTAAAGAAAAATAGCTTGTTATTTTTCCCGAACTGTGAAGTAACAAGATCCCACTGTAATAAGTCACAACTCGAAGCAAAGTCTTATGTCAAAGATGAAGGAGTTGAGTTTCAGTTCAGAAAGAAGTGTTTAGTCCTGAAACATTAATGGATTTACAACAGATAGTCGAGACAGGAGCAGATATATATGTGAATATTCTCTCTGAAAAAGAGGCAGAGAATATTCCTGTGGGTTATTATCTGAAAGATCAAATCCTAAGACGAAAATACCGACCACAGTAAGTTAGTGCAGAGAAGAAACAGGCTGAAGTACATCAGATTGTGCTGCCAGTTGCTGACAGAGAATAAGTGTTGTGTGTTGCACATGAACTTTTAGCAGGTGGTCATCTCGATATACAGAAGATTCAGGCTAATGTACAAAAGCATTTCTGCTGGCTACAATGAACCACGATATAGTTAAATTTCTTCGTACGTGTCATACATACCAAACGGCATTCAAGTCATTGGAGGAATACAGCTAGCCCCTTGGATTGATTGTGTATGCCCCTCTTGACAACCAGAAGTGGGAACCAGTACTTGCTAATCATACTGGATGTGTCTATCGGATTTCCTGAGGCAATTCCATTCAGGGCTACTGAGGCAAAATAGTGTGGGGGAGGAGTTAGTATTTTTTTAACGTGGTGTTCGCGACCCAGATGTATTCAAACAGACCAAGGGTCTAATTTTACTGCTGAGCTGTTTCAGGAAATTATGGATATAATGGGTACACAGCACTTTAAGCCAACTACGTATCATCCTAAATCCCAGGCAACTGTCGAAATGTGGCATCAGGACCTGAAGACCATGTTAAGAGCCTACTATCAGAATTGCCAAAAGGATTTGAATAAAAGTGTCACATTTGAGTTGTTTGCCATTAGAGATTCCCCAAACGAATGTACTCAGTTCACTTTATTTGAGATGATATTCGAATATGTAGTGAGAAGCCCTGTGAAATGAATTAATGAAAAATTGACAGGTCTACAGTCAGAGATCTCACACTTCGATTATGCACCACAGGTGAGGGAGAGATTAGATCGAATAAGTGAGTTAGCTTCACAGCACCTACTAAAGAGTTCACAGGAAGGTGTGAAACAGGTAGCAGAGAACAACGCTGACATCTGCATGCTTTCCTATAGGCATGACGAGTCAGTATTTTGACCAGACCTGGGAAATCCCTTCAAAGCCAGGTTCAGTGATCCCTGTCAAATTGCGGAAAAGTTGATTCATGTAAGCTATTTGACAAAGATGCCAGATAGAAAATAAAAATTCTATCGAATATGTCATGCGAACATTTTGAAGCCTTATTATAATAGAGAGAAGAAGAGGGAGGAAGAGGTGTTAGTTACTGCCCCGCAGAGTGAAGAATCAAATGTAGGTGTTGTAGAGTTTGATGTGCCTCAAAATAGGTTAAACAATGAGGACGTGCTTGGGGAGTAGGGTGGGCTCAGAACCCACATGTCTTCGGAGCAAAGAACGCAGCTGAAAGGTTTGTTTCAACACTTTGAAGTCATATGCAGGAATAAGATGCTATTGTGCATGAGGTAGAAGTAGCGAATGCTGCTCCAATACAACAACACCACGACAGACTTAATAATTTCAAAGACAGACAGGAAGTGGATCGATTCTCAGCAAAGATGTGAGTGAACCAAGTCAGAGCGAGTGGAGTTCACCGATCGTATTAGTTTCCAAACGAGGCGAGACTCGATGATTTTGCGAGGACTATCGGAAGATCAATGTCATAATTCATAACCAATACCCAGTTTGGAAGAGTGTGTTAGACAAACCAGTTTCATCACAATGATGGACATACTATGTGGTTATTGGCAGATACCTTTATTGGGAAAAGCAAAAGACTTCCCTGCATTTATAGACCGAAATTGGCTCTATCAATTGAAAGTGATGCTCGTTGGAAAGCAGAACGGGCAAGTCACATTCCAAAGTCTCATGCACAGTTATGAAGTTGGGTGAACAAACTGTGGAGACTATCGGAATGGTAAACCGACCTTCAGCGAGTCTTGGAAAGACGATATGGTGCAGCTGACAGAGCTCTTCGAACGACTAAGAGAAGGAAAATTGGTAATAAACATAAAGAAAACAGAATTCGCGAAAGCAGCGGTGACGTTCATTGGACATGTCAAGAATAAAAGAATGACTAGATTAAGGTTTGGACCAGTCAAAACATTAGTGAGACGTTGTGTGTGAATTGCGAGGAGATAGGCAAAGCACTAGACGAATAGTTTTCATTAATATCCACACAGTAAAATACAATATTGTAGAGGAGAATATTCAGCTACAGGCTATCAGAATCGACGGGATTGATGTGTATAAGGAGGGCGTGGTAGCAGTTCTGCAACGTGTGGAAACAGATACGTCCCCTGCATTGGATGGTATTAATCGTAACATTTTCTGGAAAGCTGAGGGGAGATTGAAGTAACTTTGATAAGATCTTTCTGTCGTCATTGTCTGCAGAAATAGTGTCAGAAGACGGGAGGATAGCAAACGTTGTCCACCTGTTCAAGAAGGGGATTATGTTTAATCGTGCAAATTATAGATCAGTGAGCCTTATTTCGGTTGTGCATAAAGCTTTGGAAATGATTATAAGAGATATGATTGATAATCGCGTAAAAAGGAGTAACTTGATTTGAGATAATAAACACGGTTTTGTGAAGGGTAGGTCGTGTGTCACCATATTGATTCATTTAAGAATGTGATCAAACATTCGGGGATCGAGGTAAAGCAGCGTTGTATATGGAATCGAAGAGTGTGGTGCTGGAAAAGCACAGTGGGTGAAGTAGCATGTGAAGATCAGGAGAATCGAAATTTCAGTTCAAGGCGCTTCATCATGAATGAGGCATGTGTGTCAAGGAGGCTGGTAGATAAATGTGAGGGTGATGGGACTGAAATAAAGTAGCTGGAATTCAATATGTATATGAAAGTGAAGGTTAAACTGATGGGCCAGAGAGTAGAGTGGAGCAGATATGAGGGAAGGACGATGGACAGGGAGGACGTTCAACAGGGTGGTGCAAATTTGGAAGGTTGAGAGTTATATAAGGTGGGACAACGCCACGTGGAGAAACTGTGGAAATCCACATTTATTCCGTGTGGTTTGAGCGTCACAAGGCAGGGGGCATTCTTCATTCGTGTGTCAGCTTATTAGTGTATGACGATGATGCTGTCCCAGGACAAGCATGTCATCAGAGGATTGAGAGTGGGTGTTAACTTATTCAGCCATGGGATGGTGGGGTTGGTTAGTGTGGGTAACCAAGAGATGTTCTCCGAAATGATCCACACCATTACATTCAGTCTTCACAATGTAGACGAGACCAAATCGGGTGAAACTGGATTATCTCAGGCACATCCCTATCTTTTCTGGATCTCTCCATCTCCATTCCTTGTTACCGACTCAACACAGACTTCCACTACAAACTCACTGACTCCCATAGCTTTCTGGACTGCACCTCCACTCACCCTGCCTCCTGCAAAATATTATCCCTTCTTCCTAATTGTTTTCGTTTCACCGCATCTTCTACCAGGCAAGCCAGTTCCATCATAGAACACCCCAGTTGGCCTGCTTCATCAGCAACAGGACCTTCCACTCTCACATCGTGTGCCCAGCCGTGCATCTGGGAAACTTACCACGCCCCTGCCCGTGAAACACTGCTCTCATTTAGAAACAAGGGCAAAACTCAATAGACCACACTTTTCACCCCACTGATCATTTCTGCCACTTCCAAACAGGCCTCACGAGTGCAGATATATTTCCCATCCTCTCTCCCGTCTATGTTTCAGGGAGACCGTTCAATCCGCGACTCCCATCAGGACCACATTCCTGAGCAATCTAACCACCCCAATGACACCTTCCCCTGCCATCTCAAGAAGTGAAAAATCCAGGCCAGAACTTCCCGTCTCACCTCTAAGATCCCAAAGGATCCTTCCACATTCGACAGCAATTTACCTGTACTTCCACCAAAGTCATCTCCTGTATTCGTTGCACCCGATGTGTCCTTGAGGTGTTTAACTTTCTATCTCCAGTCACAACAGAAGTGCAGCAAGAGCTTCAATCAAACAATTTTATAAGCAAGTACTCTCGGTCTAAACTCTGCATGACGCAGAGATCACTTAATCTTGTACTGACAAACATCAAACGATTCTGGTGTTAAACAGTCTTCAGGAAAGTTGCAATTCCAACACAATTAAATCAAACCACTACCCATTATCCCCACCATGAAGTTCAATGACATTCACATCGCTGAATTCTGTGCAAGTAACATTCTGTATTGGGCCATTCATTTATAGTTGAATCTAACTGACAAAACATATACTGATGTTACATCGGCAGGTCAGAGGCTGGAATTTCATGGCATCTAAACTGAATTCTTCCTCAGCGACACTCAGCCGTTGATGAATCATGTGTCAATCATTTGAACAAGAATTCTCTGCCCTTTCTCCATCGGGTCAGCAATGTGCACCATGTAGAATGCACACTGCGTCTGCTCACAAAGATCCGTTTGGCAGAACTCTGTCTCGCCATGACCAGTAACAAAAAAAGAAGACACAACAAATTCAGTGATAACTTAATAATCACTTCCAAACCACAATAATTACCTTCTTGGAACCACACAACCGTTCCTTCACAGTGTTGGCCATGAAATGTTGTGCATTACTTCCTGACAACAATGATCCATGTGCTTATTTCAGCATGACCTACAGTGCCTACATGAGGGAGCTCATCGCCACCTTCGAAAGGGAAACTCATTTTATTATATGTTTCTGGGGACAAGACTCAGTAATAAACCAACACTGGCAGAGTCAACCACAACGAATAGGAATTTTGCCACACATGCTGACACCTTACAGGATGTGATGTCGTCCAAGTGAACGCTTGTTACACAATGAGTTGCAGAGCGACGGAATCTGCACTGTTGATTGAGTTGAATCATTCGTTGAAAAACGTGAGGCTCCACAGATTTCAGATGCAGTAAATACTTTGATTCTTCTCGTTGTTTAATGCATTTAACAATTCGATTAAAGAACAATGCAGTCTTTTTCCATATATAATTTCAGTTACATTATACTGTCAAATTTTGCTATAAGTTCTGTGTCTTACCATCTTATACTCCGCTATCACCTGAGGGAGGTGTAGCGTGACAAAAGCTAATGCTTCCAAATAAATCTGCTGGACTATAACCTGGAGTTGCGTGATTTTTGTCTTTATACATTCTTCAGTTGCTCTCTGAACTTAATCCAGTCACGGCATAACGACAAGAGTTGTTTTTTTAAATTTTCTTTAATCGCCATTCGACACGTGATGCATGAAGACCATTTAACGTGTAGGGTCAGATATCCATATGGGACTGCAACCAAAGTAATGCCTGCATCTCCATATCGATTAAAACATTAGTATTGTCCATATTAAGACAACATTCAAGGAGATTGTTAACAAAAAGAGTAAAATGATTTATTTCCTTTAATTATTTACATTCGTCTCCTACTTCTCTTTTCGCAGGGAAAATCTCACTAGGAATTGCAGAAAGCTGCTCTAAGTCTCGAAAAAAAATAGAAGCCCGAAATAATTGTCTAACCTGAGAATTAAAAATAATTGATTTTCCTCCAAAAAAAACTGTTGCTTTTACAGTTACATGGGAGGTCAGCAGAGGATTGCATTGTATCAGTTGAAACACGAGAGGAACAGAGAGAGAGAAAAAGAGAGAGAGTGACTTTCAGCCTCTGATTCATCATGTTTTGAGTGCCAGCCTCAGATTCATCATGTTTTAAGTCATCCATTTAAATTGTATGCCAATGCTGGCCGATGGGCACTCCCTTTCTCTCTCTCTCTGTGACTCTCTTCTCTCACCCTCTTGCTCTCTCTCACACACATACATACACGCACACACACATATCCACACACACTGCTGGAGGCACATGCACAGACACACACGGAGACAAACACACACACGCACATACAAGCACACACAGAGACGCTTAATGTGACTCAATTTACAGTCAGGGAAGAGGCTGAACGTTTTAATAAACGCAAGATGATTTTCACAACACAAAAAATAGCTTTCATTTTAATTTTCGATCTAATCATTGCTTGATGCTCAGACAAGCAGATGGAGAGGTTTAGATCAATCAAGTGTTAATTCATTCATTCAAAACGTGCCCCATTTCTAACTCTCTTTTTCTCTCTCACTCAAACACATATACACACACCCACACACGCACAAACACAGAAAAAGAGTCATAGATAAAGTTGGGTGATCAGTTTGTCTGTAAAGAGAGGTAGGCTAACCTCAGGGTATTTTATTTCGTTTGGAACAGCGAAGGTTCCTGTGAGTCCTGTTTGTGCTATCTATGATTATGAAGATCTTGGGAAGAGTGGGTACAGCGTAACTGTTCCACTTCATCGAAGGGACCAGAATACGGAGGGCCCAGTTTAAGTAAAATGGCAGGTAGTTAGCCGAGAATTGAGGGAATAATTCGTCATTCAGCGAGAGGTAGGAGTCTGAAATACTCTGCCTGGGAGGTAGCTGAGACGGGAACACTACACCCTTTATTAAGCACTTGATGGCGATGGGACTGTGGGAAAGAAGCCTCATGCAGTTTTAGTACATCTTTGGCAGCAGGTGCCTGAAGGGTTAAAGGATCTCGTGTGCAGTCTGATTCGATGGAGTTGTGGGTCTCCCTGAGGTTTCAAGGATCGCATTGGACCCAGTCACGATAAAATAATGAGATATCTGGAATTTTTATGATACACAAGGAAGGCATTGCAGCCACTGTGCACATATTGGTACGCAAAATGGGAACTCCGCTTGTCCTATCCTTCAGCCATCTCTCTGATGTGTTCTCTGTATTCAACACTTCCAAAAATATATCCAGCTCTCTGTTTTTTTTTAAAAACTTCTACTATGGAATGCACCTCCACCACTCTCCCAGGCAATGCATTACTGTTCTGATAAATCTCTGATTGAAATCTCCCGTTGGGACAACATGAGGGGAGGACAGGAGTTCAAGGACCTGGCGAGTGCCTTGGAATATTTTCAGAAGATGTCCCAGCAGGACGAAGCAGTTTTTAGAAGCGAATTGCAAATACCAACAAATCTCTGACTGAAGACCTTTCTCATCATCTCGTTCTGAGCACCCTTGCTGAATTTCTTGAAATTAAAATCCCATTTACTGACATACCAAGAAATGGAAACAAAACATCCTTTTTTACCCTGTCAAAAGTGTCCATAATTCTGAATGTCTGAATAAATAACCTCTTTTCGACGCCGAAGAGAACAAACCCAGTTTCTCTAATCTTTCTTGCAGTTTAAAATCCTGTATCCATGTTCCACGATGAGCACTGCTGCTCCTGCGCATCGGCAACCGAGGGACGGTTCTCGTTGTGTTGCCCACCATTCGGCCGGTTTGCCTGGAATGGTCTTGAGTTCCTTGAGCATTGTCGGAGTTGCATCCGCTTAAGCAAGTCGAATGCTTTCCATTGCACTCGTGACTTGCACCTTGAAAATGGTGAACAGACTTTAGGGAGTTAGAAGATGAGCTATTCGCTCAAGTCTCCAAAGGCTCAGTACTGTTTTTGTAGCCTTCATATTGAAATGGCAACACTTATATTGTGTTAAGTTTCAGATCAACAGTAACCCCCAGATTATATGTATCCTGTATTTCGAGGCAGAGAGAAGCTCCCTGTCTTCAAAAGGGTGGATTTGAAATTACTTGAGGACAACTCCATATTTGTGGTGGAACAGCCCTGTCAGTAGTCGTGTTCCAGGAATTGTATTCAGTGTTTATTACAGCGTGATGATCGTTTCCATGTCGTAAAAGTGAGTTGTTTGAAGGGACATTGCCATTCTTAACGTTCGCTGATAAATTTCCCCTTGTTTTTTAAGTAGTTGCAAAGACTGCTTCTCAAGAAATATTCGTTCCCTTCTCCAAGATATTCTGCACATTCGACAGGTAATTATGCAATGGTCTTGTGGATGGGGTGCTGTTGTAACAATTCAGAACTGAAGTTGACAAGATGGCCGCTTGGGCTTATTTCAGCTCACACAATACGGCTTAGTGGCCGATAGTTGCATACAGCAAACAGTCACACCTAAACCTGTAGTGTTAATACAGATAAAATGGATAAGATGAAATTCTCTGCAAGAGGAAATGTTAGGAGAATTATCAGCTCTCTGTAAACAGGCAGTTATCATTATGTAAACATTGGAAAAATGGGCAGTTTTCCAATGTACAGTTTAGCCACAGTCACAAGATTGATATAATCTAGCAAGTAGAAGTACAATTCTGAAAGTACAGTGTTCTGAAGTATTTATGTAATTGTGGAATTACAAGGACAAACAACAAATTAGAGTAAAAAGGTGGGATGCATTCCTTGAGGAAATCTCCATTGTCAATAAAGAGGCCCCATATATTTTCAGAGATGAAAAGCGATGAGTTGTATGAACGTGACTTGCAGAAAAAAAGCATGGCTCTCGAGTAGAGAGAAGAAATTACGATGAGGGAAAGATTTACAAATGAATCCTAAATTTAGTCGTTCTTTAATTGTTTGTGGAATATAAACAAGTTTCATTTGATGGCTTGGTAAAGTGCTTAAATGGTTGACTTTCACTCTTGTCAATGGACTTGGAACCGATGTTTTCTTTTGTCAGAGAAAAGGTCATTAATAATGCAAAGTTTTAGATTTATTTAAAAATGAAACTTTAGTTTCAAATCCACTAACAGGATGTAAGCAGCAGGGTTCGTAACTTGCAGTTGCAAGGTCAGAGGAATTGTGAATCATGTCCCAGGTTGAAAGGAGAGGGTGGGTGTTCTCCATTTGTCAGCTGTTGATTTCTTACAGTTGATTTTGAAGACTTTATAAAAGTAAGTAGAAATTAATATCCTTCCTAATTTACCATTCTTAAGTTCGTTTGTATTTGGAAGTGTTGGAAATGGATGCAAAGGGATAGGTAACTGCCACGGTGCAACAATTATTGATGGGGTAAGGGCAAGTATAATGCAATTAGCCAAGAGTTTGGACGCATAGATTTGGTTTGCAAAATGCAGGGCATGTGGACATTCTAAATGTGCAGCTGGTTCAAGGAATATATATTGCGTGTCCTTGACAGGTAATACCATGTCAAGCAGGGAGGAGTGATCACGGAAGGGAACCGTGGTTTACTTAATAAATTGTATCTCTTGTTCAGCGAGAGAGGGAGGCTTACGTGAAGGTCAGAGGAGATGGTTGATATGAGGCGATGGAGAGTTACAGATTCGCTAGGGAGGATTTAAAGAGAGAGTTCAGCAGAGCAAGGAGGGGACATGAGCAGTCCTTAGCAGGTAGAATAAAGGAGAATATTGAACCTTTTATAGATATGTGAGGACTAAAACGATGATGAGGGTAAGAACTGGGTCAGTCAAAGACAGAAGTGGGAAGGAGTGTGTGGACCCTTTGGACATCGGAGAGGTGCCAAACGAATGTTGAGCATCATTTTTCCCTCAGAAAATGGAGAATATTGTAGAGTAGAAGATACTGGCTATTAGACCAGAAATGATTCAGGAAAGTAAGGCGAAGTTGTTATCAATTCTCGAAGGTGGAAAAGTGAATACGTCTCCTGGGCTGGATGGGGTTTATCCGAGGATTTTGTGGGAAATTGGGGAGGAGATAGCGGAGCCTATAACCTTTAGTCTTGATCTTCGAGTCGCCATTGTTTACAGAATTATTATCAGAACACGAGAGGATTGCAACTGTTGTGTTCTTGTTCAAGAAAGTCAGTAGAAATGACCCAGGTAATTATAGGTAATCAAGCATTACATGTGTTGTAAGAAAATATTTGGAAAGGATTCTAAGAGCTCGGATGTGTAATCATCGAGCAAGCAACAATTTGATTCGAGATAGTCAGGATCAGGTCGCGTCTCACAACCCTTATTGTCCAATCATGTGAATGATAGTCGGACAGTTGACATGGTATACATGGACTTCAGTAAATCCCTTAATATGGTTTCATAAGACAGGCCTTTGGAGAAAATGTGTAGGCATGGGATTGAGGGCGATTTCGCTATTTGGATTAGAAACTGGCTTTCTAAACGAAAGCAACAAGTGGTGGCTGAAGGAAAATATTCAGCTGGAGTCCCGTTACTAGTGGTGTGCGACAAGGATCTGTTTTGGGAACACTGCTGTTTGTCATTTTTATAAATGTCTTGGATTCAGGCAGATGACACCAAAGTTGGTGAAGTGATGGACAGTGTGGAATAATGTTGCAGATTGCAAGAAAACTTTGATGAGCTGCAGATTTGCACTGAGAGTTGGCAAATGGAGGTCAATACAGATAAATGTGCAGCGATTCACATTGGGAAGAATAAATGTTCGGCAGAAAACTTGGTTAATGGAAAGAATTTTGGTCGTATAAATATGCAGAGGGATCTAATTGTCCATGTACATCGATCTCTGAAAGTTGCCAAACAGGTTGATAGTGCTGTTACGAAGGTATACGGTGTGTTAGGTGTGATTGGTGGAAGGATTGAGCTTCGAAGCCATGATATCATCCTTCAACGGTACAAAACGCAAGTGCAACCTCACTTTGAATATTGTGTACAGTTCTGGTCAAAACTGTACAGGAAGGATGTGCAATGGGTGCAGAGGAGATTAACCAGGATGTTGCCTGGTCTGGAGGGAAGATGTAATGAGGAAAGGGTGAGGAACTTGGGCCTGTTCAATTGGAGAGAAGAAGGCTACAAGGGCATTTAAAAGGAACACACAAGATGATCAGATGATTAGATAGGGTCGATGCTGAGAGTCTTTTTTTCCGAGGATGATGACGTCGGCCTGTACGTGGGGACATAGTTTCAAACTGAACGTGATAGATTTAACGAGGTAAAAACAATGACTGCAGATGCTGGAAATCAGATTCTGGATTAGTGGTGTTGGAAGAGCACAGCAGTTCAGGCAGCATCCAAGGAGCTTCGAAATCGACGTTTCGGGCAAAAGCCCTTCATCAGGAAAGACAGATATTAGAGGCAGGTTCTTTACTCAGAGAGTGGTAAGGCATAGAATACCCTGCCTGCCAATGTAGTTAACTCGGTCGCATTAAGGGCATTTAGGCAGTACTTGGATAAGCATAGATAAAATGATTACACAGTCTGGGGGATGGGCTAAAATTAGTTCAAAGGTCCGCGCAACATAGAGAGCCAAAGGGCTTGGTCTGTGCAGTAAAGTGCTCTGTTCTATGTTTTATGTTCTAAATGTCTGTATGCAGTTTGCACATTCGCCCGTGTCTGTGTGAATTTTCTATGGTGCTCCGGTTTCCTCCCACAATTCAAAGATGTGCCAATCAAGTGGATTGGCCATGTTAAATTGCCCATCGTGTCGGGTTCATTAGTCAGAGGGAAATGGGTCTGGATGTGTTACTCTTCGTTGGGTCGGTGTGGACTGGTGAGTTCGAGTGGCCTGTTTCCACATTATAGGTAATTTAATCTAATTTAATCTAGTTCTTCGTGAAAGACATCTATTCGGGTTATTGGGAAAAAATATCGTGTAGCTGGCAAATGTCATGGAAGGAATAAAACTGTCAGAAGCATTGTAACACCCCGAACACAGATTTTAGAGGTATCTGACAGGTATCATGAGATTATAAGGCTGTCTATAGACTTATTAAGCATTCATTGCAGGTTTATTGGATTGGATATTTAAGTTTGGGTGGTGTGCCTAACGCTTATATCCATGTAGCGTTAGTTGCTGTAACACGAATGAAGATAATTTTTTTGTATTTCCCTGGGGAACCCAAAGCATTATCAAGCTTCTGTTTTAAGCTGCGATGAAGATGCGCCCCGTGAAAACTGCATCAGAGTAGTCTTTGGTCTCTCACACATATTTGGGATTAGAGCTCTCAAGTGGTTAAGCATCACAGGATGGAAGAATCTTCTTTGATATTTCTCCCTACAACATCTGTTCCTTGCTGGTAAAAACAATGACTGCAGATGCTGGAAACCAGATTCTGGGTTAGTGGTGCTGATGAAGGGCTTTTGCCCGAAACGTCGATTTGGAAGCTACTTGGATGTTGCCTGAACTGCTGTGCTCTTCCAGCACCACGAATCCAGTATGTGTTTCTTGCTGTTTCGTTTGAGCTTCTCGAGCGTTATTGAATTTGCACTCATCTAGACAAGTCTTACGCCATTTAGTGAGTGGCCAGTCTTCAGGTAGCCAGGAGGTGAGGTACATCTTATGAAATGCATGGGCGGCCCGACAATGCTGGCAGCCAAAATATGAATACTGCTGATTCAATTAAGTCTGCGCTCAATGATAATCTGTACTATTTTCGAAACACCTATTCATACATGGAAAAGCAATTGAGAGTCTGAAGGAGATGCTTAAATTCTTTCTTGAAAAATTCAAATTCTTTCTTATACAGTAGATTTGCTTGTTCGTAGATCAAGTGAATATAAGTCCAACCTTATTCTGCATATTTCTGTTCATCACTTCATTGAAAATATTTTATTATAAGAGTGAAGTGGTATTTCAGCACATGTTTCAACTGATCTCGGAACATAGTCTGTGTCATAGCAGAGATAATAGTGTCAGTACAGCAACTCAAGAGCTTCAGCCTGAATCCCATTTCATGTACAAGGCCAGGTATCCAAAATGATGCATTACCGAAAAAATTCATTTGATTCCACGGAGAATAAACTATTATCATTGTTCATAATAAGATAAAATTGGCCAAGCGTACAAATTGTATCGTGATAGAATTCCTTCGATTCTCAATTTTTGGATCTTCCAAACTTTTCTCAGTTTTGTGTGCGGGCACTGTTAGCTGTTAATCAGTACTTGACAGGTACAGCATTCAGATGCAAAATCAATACAAATGAAACACATGCGGTTATAATGTAATGCAGAAAATCCATTATTGTCCATAGCTATGTCAGGGCACCTTCCGTAAACAAAACAAGCGAGCTTTCTGAAGAGGGCAGTCACTGTTCCAAGAACTGCAGCTGCTGTTTTCTCACTGCAATGTTAGACGTTTCAGCTTCTGGCAACAAATGATCACAAATAGATCAAAGTTATAAGTGATGGTAAACCAGACTGGACAGTCAGTGGCTGCATAATGAAGCAAGGGCATATATGTTACACAGGGGGATGGAATAAAAGAAATAGAATCTCACCCAATAAACAATTGGAATGATTCTCAACATCACCTCGAGGACAATGACCAGTAGATCCGCATTGCCATGGCCTCCAGATAACGACTGACAGATCTCGAGAGACAACAAATTTTGTGAAAGAAGATGATGAGCACCTGTGAGGTTGAGTGGTATGCGTTTAATCAAGGATCAGTTGAATGCAAATATGACCATTAATCCTGTAATGTAATGAGCAGAATTATTGCCACTAGTCGGTGAGGAAGAGTGGTAGACTGCCTTCTACCTGACCACACCAAGGATCCGGATTTGAATTCAATCTGAGCAAAAGACTGTTCGGAGTTTGAAGATGTCTACATAACTTTCCTCCAACAGTTCAAAGATGTGCATGGTAGATGGATTGGCCATGGGGAACATAGGGTAACAGGGGTAGGGGCTGAGTCTGGGTGAGGTATACTTCACACAGTCGGCTTGGACTAGATGGGCCTAATCGCGTACATCCACGTATCGGGATTCTATGAAAAATTACATTATACAGTCCTCTTTAACTGTCTGTTACCTTATTCATAGAACAACAACAGACAGTTATTTATCTGCACTATCTCGACAATGATTTATGAGCATTTTCTCATAATTCACTCATTCTACCTCACATTCCAGAAACCACTAATTCACAGTGTTCAGTTGCCTGACTGTGTTTTCAAAACATTCCTTTAAGCTACGAAATATTATGATGAACGAGAGCAAAGAAGATATCAAACAATGAGACTATTTATCGAACAGTAGGTAGGATAATTCCCGGGATACAGAGATTTCTGTGGCGAGATCAGTACTGATTCATCATCATTCCCAAGCATGACGTTTTTTGTTTTCACGCAATTTAAACAGATTCCTATTACAGCTATATTTGCAGTGTCAATAAAATTTGTCAAAGGTGCGTCAGTTCATATATTATTCGGATCTCTGATTTTAGATTCTGAATTTGTACGTCTTTTTGAGGTCTGAAAATAACTCACAATCGGTGTTAAAATTCTGCTTTGGAGAGTATGTGTTAATACTGGATAAGTGGTGCTGGAAGAGCACAGCAGTTCAAGCAGCATCCAATGAGCAGCGAAATCAACGTTTCGGGCAAACGCCCTTCATCAGGAATAAAGGCAGTGAGCTTGAAGCATGGAGAGATAAGCTAGAGGAGGGTGGGGGTGGGGAGAGAGTAGCATAGAGTACAATGGGTGAGTGGGGGAGGAGATGAAGGTGATAGGTCAAGGAGGAGAGGGTGGAGTGGATAGGTGGAAAAGAAGATAGGCAGGTCCAACAAGTCAAGGAGACAGTAACTGAGCTGGAAGTTTGAAACTAGGATGAGGTGGGGGAAGGGGAAATGAGGAAGCTGTTGAAGTCCACATTGATGCCCTGGGGTTGAAGTGTTCCGAGGTGGAAGATGAGGCGTTCTTCCTCCAGGCGTCTGGTGGTGAGGGAGCGGCAGTGAAGGAGGCCCAGGACTTCCATGTCCTCGGCAGAGTGGGAGGGGGAGTTGAAATGTTGGGCCACGGGGCGGTTTGGTTGATTGGTGCAGGTGTCTCGGAGATGTTCCCTAAAGCGCTCTGCTAGGAGGCGGCCAGTCTCCCCAATGTAGAGGAGACCACATCGGGAGCAACGGATACCATAAATGATATTGGTAGATGTGCAGGTGAAACTTTGATGGATGTGGAAGGCTCCTTTAGGGCCTTGGATAGAGGTGAGGGAGGAGGTGTGGGCACAGGTTTTACAGTTCCTGCGGTGGCCATCCCGTATTCCCAATTTCTCCGCCTCCACCGTATCTGCTCCCAGGAGGACCAGTTCCACAATAGGACACACCAGATGGCCTCCTTCTTTAGAGACCGCAATTTCCCTTCCTACGTGGTTAAAGATGCCCTCCAACGCATCTCGTCCACATCCCGCACCTCCGCCCTCAGACCCCACCCCTCCAACCGTAACAAGGACAGAACGCCCCTGGTGCTCACCTTCCACCCTACAAACCTTAGCATCAACCAAATCATCCACCGACATTTCCGCCACCTCCAAAAAGACCCCACCACCAGGGATATATTTCCCTCCCCACCCCTTTCCACCTTCCGCAAAGACCGTTCCCTCCGTGACTACCTGGTCAGGTCCACACCCCCCTACGACCCACCCTCCCATTCTGGCACTTTCCCCTGCCACCGCAGGAACTGTCAATTTCGCTGCTCGTTGGATGCTGCCTGAACTGCTGTGCTCTTCCAGCACCACTAATCTAGTATTTGGTTTTCAGCATCTGCAGTCATTGTTTTTACCAGAATATGTGTTAACCCTAGTTTGCAGTGATTCCGATGAAATCTCAGGACTAAGCACACATTTCAGAGAGGTGCATATGAATTACAGTTGATGTTTTACCTGCCATTTCTTGGTAACATGCACGATGAGGAACTGTCAACGAAATTGAGACATTTTTTACTGTTTGAGAAATGAAGGACTGACCTGGTAATCTGAAAGGGATCACATTTGAATTCATAGAGTCATCGAGTTGAGCAGCACAGAAACAGATCGGGTAAATAAGAAAAGTCTTTTCCCTGGGGTTGGGTAGTCCAAAACTGGAGGCATAGGTTTCGGGTGAGAGGGGAAAGATATAAAAAGGTCCTAAGGGTCAACTTTTTTAGGCAGAGAGTGGTATGTGTATGGAATGAGTAGCTAGAGGAAGTGGTAGAGGCTGGTACAATTGCAACATTTAAGAGGCATTTGGATCTGTAGATGAATAGGAAGGTTTTAGAGGAACATGGGTCGGGTGCTGGCAGGTGGGACTAGATTGGGATGGTATATCTGGTCGGCATGGACGGTTAGGACTGAAGGGTCTGTTTCTATGCTGTACATCTCTATGACTCTCTGACTCTAATTCAATTCGTCCAAACCAATCGGATGTCCTCCCTATTCATGTACCGATGCAGATGAATTTTAAATGTTTTAATTGTACCAGCCTGTTTCAGCACAGAGGCTTAGTGGTTAGCACTGCCGCCTCAGCGCCAAGGGCCCGCGTTCAATTCCTGCCTCGGGCGAATTTCTGTGCAGAGTTTGCACAATTTTTCCGTGTCTGCAAGGGTTTCCTCCCACAATCCAAAGATGTGCAGGTCACGTGAACTGGCCATGCTAATTTGCCCATAGCATGAGGTGCATTAGTCAGGGATAAATATAAGGTGGGGCCATGGGTTGGGGTTGGCTACTCTTCGGAGGGTCGCTGTGGAGTTGTTGAGCCAATAGGTCTGTTACCATACATTAGGAAACCTAATCTGATCTACCCCTTCACGAGAAGTACATTCCATACAGGCAGCTCAATCTGCATACAAAGAAATGTGTCGTAGGCCCCTTTAAACTGTGTTTCCTCTCACCTTATACCGATGCCCTCTAGTTTTGAAAGGCATACCAGTGGAAAACATAAAAATACCTTTTTGTTTTCTTTTTATGCGTGACGCTCAAGGTTTCATAAACTCCTGCATCAGGTCACTCCTCAGCCTTCAGTCTTGCATATTAAAAAAGAATCCAACGTCTCCGGATTGTTAAAACTTCCCAATCCCGGAAACGTCCTTGTAAATATTTTCCGAATTCTGACGTTAATATGTTAACGGTCTCCTCTACAATAAAATCTTTGTGCCTTTCTGGCCAAAACAGAGCAGGAACACTGGATTATCAGGAAACCAGGTGAGTGCAATTACCTTGACTTGAAATGTAGCAGACATCCTGGATAAATCAGTGCATTCCCACCCAAATATCTTCAATTGTTTGCGCATTCCCACCGTGTCTACAAAGCTTCAGCTGGATGTACTGTTTTTCACCCGCAGCTCAAAAATGTACAGGTTAGTTGGATTAACCATCAGGAATGCGAGGATCGAGTGGGGAGTTGTGTTCTGCTGCATAAATTTGGTAAAGGCACGATGAGCTGAAATGCCTCTTGCTGTGCTCTCGAGATTTTATGTGAGCCCTCTGTAACGAAAAGAAACGAAACTGAAACTTCCACTTAAGAGTTTATTTTAATACATATTGTTGAACTACTGAGCGTTCTCATATCCATTTTTGCCACACACCAGTGTAGGTGTTCTTCGGCTGTGGAACTTCTAACATATTCTGGTTACAGTGCCCAGACATGTCAAGACACAGAAGGTGCAGGACTGTGGCGACGAATGATAGATGGGTAAATCATGTTTCCCCACGTCTTGCTAAATTTGGTGCTCGAATTCCTGCATTCGTCACAAAGTTCCACTATGGTTGTTTTTGCGAAAACTGAGAGAGAGGGTGTTGCTGAATAGTGGTTTTAGTGTCATAAATCGGCTCACTTTGACAAAATTCTTAAACAAAGCCTTAGGAAACATTTAGAGGAGCCGTTCCCAATTTCTGACCAACTTCAACACAATCCGTTGCGATCTGCACTGGTCTATTTCTCAGATCAATCAGGCTCCCACTGCTCTGTTTAAAATTAACCAATCCTTGCCGTTGATTGTCACCCAACATCAATGGGTGTATGTTGCATGCAAACAATCTTCTCGATCAGATTAACAAAATCTGATTTCAATTTCGCCAGAAGTCTGGCAGCTGTCTATAAACTTGCGTGTATTGTCAACAGGAACGCCCTGACTTGTCAGATTCACGTCGCCCAGTTTAAATGCAGTCAGGCCTGATTTGTAAATCTCAATCTGAATCATTGGATGCATTCCTCGTCGGAACGCATTGACCATCAGGATCACAGCACCCAATTTAAGTCTCACCAAATGTGACAGTTAACTGTCATTCTGCATCAATACGTTCATTGTCGACAGGTGCAACCTGATTAATTCATGACCACTAGCGAAATGATCCCTGCTCTCCTCTCATACAGGATAAATGGGATTTTCCCATATCAGTTAACGTATGGTCAAATTGTTCTGATGAGTGCAAGGCAAAAGCCATCAAGAAGAATAGTCTTTCTTTGAACATGAAATTGAATTGGACTGTGTGCCATGTTATTTGTAGAAATTATCAGTGGAGAAGTAAAGAAAATAATTGGAGCAAAATCATTTCACTGACTATCTAGCTTCTAGCTTCTCATATCTCAGGCCGGTTGATGAGATCAGGAACTTTGTTAAGACTACTTTGTCGCTGAAATGTATTAGTCTCCCTCATTTTCATCAATCAGCATGTTTAAACCATAAGATAAAGGAAAAGAATAAGCTCAGTCGGTGTACCTAGACTATTCAACCATACAATGAGATTGCGTCTCCCTTTCCTGTCCTTTATCCCTAACTCTCAATTTCCTTACTCATTAAAAATCTGTCTGACCCAGGCTTGAATGGAATTGATGACTCAACCGCAACAGAAGGGAAGAATTCTTTCGATTCACTAACTTTGGAGAGAAGAGATTACTACTTATCTCTGCCTTAAATGGATAACACCTTACAATGAGTTCTGCCCTACGGTCCCTAGCCCTCCTGCAACCTCCCCCCATGCAACTTGTCAGTTCATTATGAACCGAAGAAGTTTCAATGAAGTCCTACTCGTTATTCTATATTCCAAAGCGTACAAACCCTACTTTTCCAACCACTCCGATGAGGAAGTCTCTCTCAAGTGTTGAGAAATTTAAGGCTTCACTACTGATTGATGAGACTGACCTTGATGCTGTTTTCTGAAAGGTTATTTGTGGACAGGAAACAAGTTTCAAATAATAATCAAAGTTGGAGAGGTGTAAAATGCACTATGTTGACACAAAGAGAACATTTTTGGGATCTGGAACCTCCTCCATGAAATTCCGCTTGACAAATCACAAATAAAACCCATTCCGTCAGATGGAAAACGAGGAATCATAAATGACTAATTTATTTGAACAATAAAAGGAGAGTGCAAATGGTGAGATGAATATTTGATTACTCCATCAGTTCCTTGATGAGCTCAATGGGAGAGAATAGCACTGTCGTCTGATGCTATCCTGTGAACAACAGGAAAATTGTACGTGAGACAGAAACAGATGACACAATCCAGAGAGACTCCGAGAGACAGTGAGGGAGGAGATGAAACAGAAAAGGACTTTGATTTGAAAGTTGGAGATTTGCAGAACTTTTTAAATCCAGCAGGATCCATGTCTGGAGTGCATTTAAAGATTGATGGGGGGATTCGCACACAATGATAAGAATTTTCAATTCGCGACATCGCCCAGATGGGCCAGCGTAAATGTCGTGAATGCAAGGTTCATCAAACACTTGGTGTGAGTGAATGAGTAACTTACCAGCTTCGGATGAGTTGCATTTGACAGAAGCTTATGTATTTGGAATCGAGCTGGAGAAGCTGGAGCAGGGAGCGGGGACTTAACAAAGACACTGATGAGGTTTCATCACATAATTGGATCAGGCAGATTGCAGATGGACGCAATGATGGAGATGGTTTGCTGCAGCGTTGAATCAGTTCACAATCTGGATTTGCAGGATGAATTGTATTATATCCCCTACAGTACGGAAACTGACCCTTTGTCTCAAAAAGTCCACACCGACCGTCCAAAGAGTAACCCAACCTTACCCATCATCCTCCGCTATATTTATTCCTGACTAATGCACCTAACACTGTGGGCAATTTAGCATGGCTAATTCGCCTGGTCTGCACATCTTTGGATTTTGGGAGGAAGCCGGAGCACCCAGAGGAAACCCTTGAAGACGCAGACAGTCGACCGAGGCTGGAATCGAACTCGTGTCATTGATAATCTGAGGCAGCAGTGCGAACCAATGAGCTACCGTGACGCCCCTTTAAAGAATAGTAACGCCAAACAGCGACTTCAAGTGCGAAGCTGACACTTGCAAACCCCAATGCAACACACCTGGTCAATCTGGGTATTGAACCCACGAACTTGGCACTGTCCTGTTCAAAACGATGTTGGTGGTTAGTATTGAGAAGCCTGTATGCTGGTGAATGAAGGGAATGCCTCGGTTTTCCAAGTATTGGAGCTGCAAATGTATATGTATTTTCACTTCATTCATCACATGGTTGAGACTTTCCAGGACAGAAACAGCAGAGAACGTTGGAGTGATTATCAATAATTTTAATCAGTTTTCACATCTTTTGATGGATCTGCGTTTAATGACAGAAGTGAACTTTGAACAGCTCACTGTGGTATAGTAGCTTCGAACAGGCGGAAATTCGTTTTGTTGAGAACTGACGAGGAAGGTAATTGTATGTTGTGACAAATCTGGGAAATACTGTAGACGAGTCTTGCTATGCTCACTGTTGGTTGTTAGTTGCATTTTGATTTTACAAATCAGAGAAGGAGATGTGCTAAACAGTCAACACAATGAATATTGCTAATATAAAAAGTGAAAACTATGTTGGACTGAAATGATGTTTCGAATCTTTGAGACTGTCTCAACGTTTTGCTCTCTCTAGTTTTCTGTCCAGTTCAACAAATGTTGAATTCAACACAAGAAAGAACGAATTAACTTGGGAATTTGCCTGAAACAGTTTGAAATCAAACGTGACATAGAAGTTAGAGATGCAGCTTTGTGCCAGTGAACACATGATGATACAATGAGTGGGTGGCACGGTGGTTAGCACTGTTGCTTCATAGCGCCAGAGACCTGTGTTCATTTGCCGCCTCAGGCGACTGATCGTGTGGAGTTTGCACATTGTAGCCGTGTCTGAGAGGGCTTGCTCCGGTCTCCTCCCACAGTCCAAAAATGCGTAGGTGAGGTGAATTGCCCATGCTAAACTGCCCGTTGGGGAGTGGGTCTGGGTGGGTTGGGCTTCGGCGAGTCGGTGTGGTCTTGTTGGGCGAAGGGCCTGTTTCCACAATGTAAATAATCTAATGAAGCCTTGGAGCGCATCATTCGAAAGTTGTTTTTTGACCTTCAAAGTAGAATTGTTGAATTTTCCTGGCAATTCCTTTAATTGGTTGTCAGTATGTGCGTGCGTGAAGATCATGATCAAAGAAGTTTCGTCTTAAATGATAGTCATTTGATAGATAACTATTTATCTTTGCTCTGCCAAAGTTAACGCGTGAATTTAAAAAAATGAAAACATGTTTAAGCCATGACGTTAGCGCTCAAGTTCCATTACTCTTAAGGTCTTGTGAGGAACCGTTGGGAAATTTTGAGTATGATTTAATACTTTAAATTCACTATTGTAATAACATCTCGGGATGAGTGATAGATTTCCTTTGGTTTGTTATTCCTGTTTCAAAAACGTGTGAGAGAGTACACTTAAAGAATACTAAGCAGGGTTATTTGAGCACACGACATTTCACAGTTTTGTCAGATAGTTCTCCAGAATATTAACCACAGAAGGGAGAACAATAAATTTCAAGTGCATTCTTGCAGTAGTGCTGCTTTTCAGTATCAATATCAGACTGCACACACTTACCAGAGACGCAAACAATAGCCAGAATGGGATAGTAAAAATGCGCAATAATCCGAACTGACCAATGGATCCACGATTCCAATTCCATCCCTTTATGAGATTCATTAATGTAAAGGGAAGGCAAACGCTAACTTTATCCAGTCGATTCATATCTGTCGCTTGGCATCCCTTGCTCCCAAACAAGTGATGGACTGTGCTACTGACGGATCCAACAGTCCGATACAGGCAGAAATCATCGATGATTGATGTGATATACAGAAGGACCATTCAGAATCAGATGTGTTTGCAGCCCTGTTCAGAAGATGCAGGGAATTGTATTGGAGAGCTGAGGCGAGAGGATTTTTTTTTGATGGAAGTTCAGCATGTCTCTGAAAGTGAGTGTGCCACAGTCAGCGGACATAAGGGACAGCCTCTTCAATGGCTGGAGTTTTTGTATTCTCTCTAATCCAAGTTTGCATTCTCTCTAAAACTTCTCTACACTTGTGATATTGTGGTAATCATAAATGTATACGATTCTGCAGCGTTGGGCTGACAAAAGACCAGCACATGAGAAGGCTGTATTTTGCTCATATTTTGCCTCCTGGTTCCTCTCTGTCCTGATGTTAAGACACGGATTGGAACGTGTCATAAGATATGAACAATGAAGACTTGCCAGTGTCGTCCATATTTATCCATATGGCTGAGAAAGCAGTGCTTCATAGCTCATTGGATTGACACAATCAAATGAAATCTGAACTGCTGAGATGATAGATTTCTGCATTGACAAATTCGAATGACTTCCAGCGTTGTATATTACTTTTTCTTCTTTCAGTAGAGATAAAGCAAAGCTGCAGATGGTGGAATCCAAGATAGACGAGTAGGAGGCTGAAAGAAGACCACAAGCCAGACAGTATCAGGAAGTGGAGAGGTCAACACTTCGAGCGTAACGCTTCTTCATACTACGAAGACGTTGACTTTTCGACATTCCGATGCTGCCTGGTTTGTTGTGCTCTTCCAGATTCCAGCTTTGATACCTTTGCCTCCTTTTTTGCTTTGCTGTCTGAAAGGCGAATTTCTGTACTGTAATGGTTAATGATTTTTGCAAGTTGGTTAGCTGACCAAATCCTGCTCAAAGGTGTTTGGTTTCAAAGCCGGTATTTAAAAAGGAGATATAGTTGGTTATTTTTAGAGAGGGGGTGCCCGGGATATAGAACGAAACACATCAGCCATAAACTGCAATGGTAACGTCATTAATACATCATTGAGCACAGAGGGACAGACATGAAGGGTCACTGACACGATGAGCATTCCATCTTCACCCACTTGCAATTATCAGACCAAAAAATGAAGGAGCACAAGTAGGCCATTCAGAACATCAAGTCTGTTCTGCCACTCAATGCGATTGTGCCTGGTCTGATTGTTCTTAATTCCACTTTCCTGCATTTTCCTGATAATTCCTCAATTCCCTTCCTGATTAAAGTTCTGTCTGTCACTCTCATCACTGAACCTTCTTTGGATTACCTCCACTGCCAGCATATCTATCCTCAGATGTGGGACTGAAAGGTGTTCTCAATATTCCAGCTGTGATTCCCCCTAGAGTCTCAGAGGGTTTCAGCAAAACCTCCTGACTTTTGTACTTCATTCCCATTGAATTCGAATTTGGACAAGCCACAGATGCATTTCAATCCTTGTGGATTTTTTTTTTGCTCATCAACTTGCTCAGAAATGCTTGAACGCACCTCTGAATCAGGTCGGATTTGAATACAGTTCTTCCTGACTCAGAGCTTCGGCCATTGCCACTGCATGACAAGAGCCCTCTGTCAATGCAGCGTATCATGTCAATTGGACAACCGAGAGGACAGGGAATTGCTCCTTAGTCATCAATGCTTGCAAAAAGAAATGGACTGAACACACATCTTAACAGCAGCAAGTATCTCACGAGGCCAGAGGCCACTGTTCCACACAGTGTTTACCCTACTTGCAAATTTTGAGAGATAAAATCCTCTACTGGTAAGATTCATAGATCAATATACATTCTGTGGCGACTTCCATTAACACCAGGGCATCAAGCAAAATAAGCAATGTTGTCACATCACCGCTGTAATTCTGACAGGGAGAATGATCAGACTGGAACACAGATCCTCTTTTCATGTGCTCATAGAGTATTCTAAAAGTATTTAACATTGGCACAATGACAACTGTCTCCGCTTTGGCTTCGAATAAAATGCAGATCACGAACTGAGACGGACATCAAATGGAGACAAAGATTAATCATGTCTTCTGAGACTTTACATTAACAATCAAACCGAGATACTGATCTGAGTAATGATTAAAATGGATGAAGTTCAAAATCGATTCTTCCTTGGAACAGGAGGTTTCTATTCCTCACCTCGAGGCAGCGCAGCCCCTCAATAAGGAAGTGGTTGAACTGAGATAGAACTCAATATGACAGTCTTGGGACCATGTCATTGATAATCATTGTGGACTATTAAACTGTCCGGATTATAACTTCTCAAGGTTATAAACATTGTTTGCGAGTAGGAGTGATTTCTACCATCTCTCCTGAATGACCTACTCTTAATTCTTCGAATCCGATGCGAGTGTCTTTGGTTGAGACCATCATTTATTGCCTCTCGTTGCCCTTGAGAAGGTGGTGAAGAGCTACGTTTTTGAACATAATTAGTTCATAAACTACAAGTCGATCAAAAATTTGTTGCAAGAGGTAATTCCAGCAGTTAATGCCAGTACATGTTTGATTTCAAATTCAACCTTTGGAAATAGTTTATTTTTATCGAACCTGTCTCTCTATATTTAGATTGAGTAGGCATGAGATATAAACTCCGTTAAGCATCTAAATTCCAGAGAGTTAAGGCCGAATTCGACTAAATGTTCCTCAGAACGTAACCCGAAGTCCGGGGATCATCCCTGTAAATCTGCACAAAATTCACGAGAAGAACAAAATGATTTTCCTTGGGTCTGGTGCTCAGAGTGATGAGCGCACTTTCAGGGAGCCATTGGCATGAACCACTTGATCCCTTGTATACCATTGTCTGAATAATTTTCAACCTAATGAGTACTTCTTCTCCCCTACCATTACAGGCAGTAAGTTCAAGATGAACGTGAAGTTTGGAGTACACTCCTGAATTCACCAATGGAGCTTGAACTTATATACTCATTTTGCTTATGAGAAAATTCTTAAGGCTGAATCTAGATATGGGAGACTGTCTCATAAGGAGATGTTGAGTAGGATGAGCCTGCACTCATCCAAGTTCCAAGGAATGAGAATCAGCTTTTTTGACATATAGTAGTTGTTCTGGAACTTGACTGAGTTTATTTCCCCATTGAGTTGGAGTCTCACACGAACTGGAATCATCTCAGAGCAACATTTCGCTCATTTATGGACAAGATGAGGAGCGAAAATTCACTGATCTTAGTTACAGCCGATACAACAGTAGGTGGAGATGCAGTTGGTGAGATATTGAATTAGTTTAAACAGAGATGTTTTTACTTTAAATCAGTTCGTGGGGTGGGGGTGGGGATGGTAAATGGTGTATTATGTGGGAAGACGTGAATTACCTTATTTTGGAAGGGAGAACAAAGAAAACAATATTATTTAAATGGAGAAACCTGCAACACAGTGGGATTGGGGGACTTATTTTCAAAACACAGAAAGCTGGCACAGAGAGGCAGCAGGTAATCGGAAATGTTTATGGAATTTGCATGAAAGATATCATTTCATTGGAGGCAGTTCAGACAAGGTTCACTAGGTGATTCCAGATATGAAGGGATTATCTCATGATCAAAGGCCAAATTGCTCATGACTGTACTTACTGGAGCTTAGAAGAATGAGAGGTTTTCTGACGTTCAATGATTGGAATTCTTAAAGGGGCTTTACATGGGAAATGTTGAGAGAATGTTACTCCTCATGAGGGAGTCAAGGACCAGTGGCTCAGAATACAGTTGTACTAAGTTAATACTGAGGTGAGGAGTAATGTCTTCTCTCAGACATGTGATTGCTTGGAAATCCTTGCCAAAGCGAGTTACGGCGGCTACATCACTATTTACCTTGCTGACTGCGACAGAGTGATTCTTGATCAGTCAGAGAATCAAGGGAAGCAGAGGAAGGGCAGGAAAGTGAATGTGAAGACTGTTTGAGAAGCAGACTTTTGGGTCAACAGTAGAGCAGGTTTGAGGGGCTGTGCGGCCTCCTCCTCGCCCGCTCTTTTACAGTCTTTACTCAAATTAATCCTTCATTGTTAACATCACTCTGCATCATAAACCGTGCTCTCGGCCAACTGAACTGCTCAGGTTGAAGTGGGTATTGCAGATGCTGGAGATTAGACTCCAGATTGAGTTTTACCCAGAAATGACTGGGAAAACATCAACTGCAAGTTACACGCATTTCTCTGAAATGTGTCTGCTCAGTCCTGATATTTCAGGGGAATCACAGAAAACCAAGGACAACACATACCCTCACCCTCTCTTTCCAAAGCAGTATTTGAACAATGATTGTGAATCAATTTGAGACAATATTAGAGTACTGCTGAAAAACCACAGCAGGTCAGGCATTATTCCAAGGAGCAGGAAAATCGATGTTTCAGGCAAAAGCCAGATTCTGGATGAAGGGCTTATGCCTCGAAACGTCTGTTTTCCTGCTCCTCGGATGCTGCCTGGTCTGCTGTGGTTTTCCAGCACCATTCTAATCTCAACTGAGCCACTCAACCCTAACTTTGACATGAAGATCCATGGTTGAAATACTCTTTGCAGATGGTGATGTGAAGGTATCAGGCAGGGTTGAGCCAAAGGAAAGTAACTGAGAAACAGAAAGCAGAGATCGTGCTAAACATTAGCAGCTACAAGGCTCCATTCCGTCTCTGAGTTCAACAGAAGTTGCAATGTCCCATAGCAAAGACTGGAAACGATCCAGCACCTCATTGTGTTCAGGCATATTCAATAAACAGGGTGCACTCAATTGAGTGTCCAAATATCAGTCTCCTGGAATACAGACTACGACAGCACAGCAGTGAACCCTTCTGCGAATTAAATGAAACTCCCAGAAAAAGCTGACTTCATCTCTTAATCTGCTAAATTATGAGTAACAAGGAACTTCCAAATTCAAATACTTAATTATAAAAACAAGATATTATTTGACTTTAAAAGTGAACATTGAACAATCACAATTTACAACTCTAAGCTTCCTTTTTTTTAAAATGCTTGTCATCTGCCTCCAACTCTTTTACAATATACTGCTCCAATGCACACCTGTCTTAAAATTACAAATAGTAATTCCACAAACACCAAGCAGTTGTTGTCGTCAGTGCCTTTCGTCTTTCGGCTGAGATCTCCCTGGGTAGTCTTTGGTCCTCTACAGCAAAGATGTTGCAAATGAAGAAGATACCTTTGTTAGAGAATATTTTGAATGCCAATCTCTCTCTAAATGGCAGTTGCTCTTTCGATGGCAGTAGGTCTTTGTCGAACTTTCCAAAGTGCCTGTTTCTTTATCACCTAAATAACAGATGGTCTCATTACTTTGAGGTTGGCAAAAACATGAAATTCAAGCTCGACTGGTTTTGACTATTATGGAGAATTACTTAAACTGATTGGTTAAATACGAATCGTTGTGAAAACACCAACCACAACTCAGGACCTTGGTTCCCACACAAATATTCCACTTATTCAATTTTTCTGTGCAGTCTGAGAAAGCTGGCTCGTCACGTGACAGTTGACTGCCAGCTCGCAGTGCAAAACAGCTTTCACTCTCTCTCTTCAACACCTTCAATTTCATAACACCTTTCTCCTGAAGAAAAAAATGAAATTTCAAACTGAAAAGATAGCTTCATTCTTTTTCAAATTATTGAAAAGTATTCAAATACTTTATCCGTTTGCTATCACGTTCTTACGACCCTCAACATGTACAATTTGTAAATTAAAAGTATAACAATAAACTCTAAAGAAATTGTCTCATATTCTTCTTTTTAAGTATTGCCAAGAATGCAAGGGGATTGTGATCTGTGTACACAACTGTCTCTCATGCATTATTTGTCAAATAAACATTGCAATGTTGTAAAGCCAATACCAGACTCGTTAATTCCTTTTCGATGGTAGAGAATTTTCTCTGGTGGCTGTTGATTTCCTTCGAACCGTAACCAATTAGCCATTCAATTCCATCGTCATTATCCTGTAGCATTACCTCTCCGACTCCTTGATCACTTGCACCATTTGCAACTTTGGAGGGTTTGAAAAAATTTGGTGTAGTTCGAATTGGTGCGATGGTTCATACTGCTTTCAACTTGTCAAATGTCTCCTGGCATTATTCTATCCAACGAAATGTTATGTTCTTCTTCAGTGCATCTCCACCCGTGCCAATACGGTGCTGAGATTGGGAAGTAGCTCATGGTGGAGTTCGCTTTGCCCCAAAAATGGATGCACCCCTTTCTTCGAGATTGGTCATGGAAATTTCTCGATGGCCTTCCTCTTTACGTTCCTTGGGGTCAATCTTCAATGACTGATGTTATGTCCCAAGAACATCATCTCTACTTTCACGAATTCTATTCACTTTAAGATTATTAGCAGTTTTGGGTCTCTTCATCTTTCAAAGCTCTCTGCCAACGGCGCCTTGTGGTCTTTCTATGACTCACAAAAGGTCACTACATCATTCAGACAGACTGTATATTATGTTAACTCAGCCACAACACGTTTCATGCGTCTTTGAAATGTGGCTGGTACGTTTTTCATTCCAACCCTAATCAAATCACTAAACGTGCTTGCCATGACCTCTTCATTACAATTGTTCAACTGGCATAAAATGTTAAAAAGAAGAGCAAACATTATTTCAACAGAGAGCCAGTGCAAAATTAATTATGCCACTGTTGGAATATTGTGTGTAATTCCAGTCACTGTCCCACCGAAGAATATTGTGACACTTGAAAATATTCACAGAACATTTACAATGATATTGTCGGGACTTAAACTGAAGGGAGATGCTGAATAGTCTAGGGCTAATTTCCCTGTTGTATCGAAGGCTGAGGGGTGACCATGTAGGAGTTATTAAAATTATGAGGCGCATCGATAGGGTCAATAGACAAGGGCTATTCCCTCTGGTCGTGGAGTCTGGAACTTGAGTGCACAGTTTTAGGTGGAGACGGGAGAAGTGTCGAACGGACCAAAGGGACAAACGTGAACGCAGAGTGTCGTGCATGCATGGAATGAGCTGACATGGGAAGCGGTGGAGGCTGGCAATTTACAACATCTCAAAGTCGCCCGTGTGGGTACATGAATAAGAACAGGTTAGAGGGTGATGGGCCAAGTGCTCGCAAATAGAAACAGGTTAGCTTAGGATCAATAATGTTTAAGAGTAAAAATGTTAGAAGATTTCAGAACTATGTTTTGTTCCTCTTGTTCATGGTGGGAGCTCAGGACCGCAGCTGATATCCCTTACTCCACCACGTGCACTGTTTCCAACTGCAGTTAATGTTAGACTGGATGACAGCTCTAGAGCTGCAGATGGATACGCTTTGTAGCATCTGAAGTGTTGAAGAGGTCGTGGAAACCAAATTGGTCAAACCACACATTAAGCTTGCTGAGGAGAAAGGGAATGGGTGACCAAAAGGCGGGGAAATACCCGGAAGGCAGTGCAGATGTCCACTATGGTCATCTAACTCCAAAACAGGTAGACCGTTTGGGATACTGTTGTGGGAGATAGCTCACCAGGGCAAGGCAGCAGGAGCCACATTCATGGCACTGTGGCTGGCTCTGCGGTCCAGAAGTGCGGGAAAAAGATTGCAAGGGCTGCTGCTATGTGGGTTCAATTTGAAGGTGAGTAGATAGGCGATTCTGTGGTGGAAAATTAGACGGCTGAATGCAATGTTGCCTCCAAGGTACATTGGCCAGTGATGTCTCAGGTACGGTGTAAATCAATCTGAAAGAGGGGCGGGGGAGTGTTGAACAGTCAGTTCTTGTACTGCACAAAACCACCGGTGATATAGGTTTAAAAAAAAGATGATGTGGGTTATGAGCCACATGTAGTACGTTGGAGGTATTCAGAGAAGGAAAATGTGTTGCTGGAAAAGCGCAGCAGCTCAGGCAGCAACAAAGGAGCAGCAGAATCGACGTTTCTGGCATAAGCTCTTCTCATCCAACCTCAGGATTGCTGCCAGTGCTCGTAAGCGTAGAAATGAAAGAATAGGCAGGATAAATGTGTGGCTTGGGAGACGGTGCAGAAGGGAAGTGTTCTCATTTTCAGGACATGGTGGCCATTTCTGGGTGAGGTGGGCCGATTACACATTGGTTGTTCTGCACCTGGGCAGGTCTGGAAGCAATGTACTATGGCGTGCTTGGACGAACGCTGTTGGCGAGGGTTTAAACTGACGTGGCAGAGGGGTGACAATCAAATGAGGAGTTTAGTGGAGGTCGTATCTAAAGTTTGTTCGGACCATGATAATGAAGCCAACTTGACTGAGGGCAAGACTAGACAGGGCGGAGATGATTTTCGCAAAAGGACAGGTGGTCTGAGGTAAACTTTTTTTTAATGTTAGATGTGCAGCAGATGAGGTAGATGAACTTATGGCATGAATTAGTACCTGGGAGGGTGATGTTATTGCTCGTACTGATACTTGCTTGATGGAATATTTGCAACTAAAAATTCTAAGATAAAGAATTTTAGCGCGGGATAAAGTGTGAGGTAAAAGAGGTGGACGACTTGCACGACTGTTCAGAGAGGATAATCAGAATTCTGCTGTAGGAGAGTACTATGTACAAGCAGTGAGAGAATATAGGCAGAGCTCAGGAATAGGAAATAGGAAGTTAAAAATCACACAACACCAGGTTATAGTCCAACAGGTTTAATTGGAAGCACACTAGCTTTCGGAGCTACGCCCCCTCATCAGATGATTGTGGAGGGCTCGATTGTAACACAGAATTTATAGCAAAAATTTGCAGTGTGATGTAAATTAAATATACAGTGAAAAATTGACTGTCTGTTAAGCCTTTCACCTGTTAGAATACAGTGATAGTTTCACTTCTTTCATGTGTAAATCACAAAACCTTTTTTTTAAAAGTTGCATTCTCGGGTTAGATGTTAACAATGGTGATAGCTAGACAATATGTTGAAGGTGTTTGCCCCCTGTGTTCTCTGTCTATGACCTGATGTTTAGATTGCTTCTAATCTAAAAAGTGAGATAACAGGGTTTTACATAAATTCATGCAGTTTTTGAACTCAAAACTAGAACTCTGAGCTCAAAAACTGCATGAATTTATGTAAAACTTTGTTATCTCACTTTTTAGATGAGAATCAATCTAAACATCAGGTCATAGACAGAGAATACAGGGGGCTAACACCTTCAACATATTGTGTAGCTATCACCATTGTTAACATCTAACCTGAGAATGCAACTTTAAAAAAAATGGTTTTAGATTAGATTACTTACAGTGTGGAAACAGGCCCTTCGGCCCAACAAGTCCACACCGCCCCGCCGAAGCGCAACCCACCCATACCCCTACATCCACCCCTTACCTAACACTATGGGCAATTTAGCATGGCCAATTCACCTGATCTGCACATCTTTGGACTGTGGGAGGAAACCGGAGCAAACCCACGCAGACACGGGGAGAACATGCAAACTCCACACAGTCAGTCGCTTGAGGCGGGAAATGAACCGGGGTCTCTAGCGCTATGAGGCAGCAGTGATAACCACTGTGCCACCGTGCCGCCCTTTTGTGATTTACACATGAAAGAAGTGAAACTATCACTATTCTAACAGATGAAAGGCTTAACAGACAATCAATTTTTCAATGTGTAATTTCAGTTACATCACAATGCAAATTTTTGCTATAAATTCTGTATTACAATCAAGCCCTCCACAGTCACCTGTTGAAGGAGTGTCGCTCCGAAAGCTAGTGTGCTTCCAATTAAACCTGTTGGACTATAACATGGTGTTGTGTGATTTTTAACTTTGTACACCCCCAGTCCAACACCGGCATCTCCAAATCAGGAAGTCGGAAGTGTGTGATAACAATGTTGGGGCTGAATTACAGTGAGTCTAATAAACGTACAAATATATTTACAGATTCTGGAAATGTGGCAGATCAACAGGATGGTGGTGACAGAAGATTTTACTTTTCTTAACAATGACTTCGATTCATTTAGTATTAGAGATCTAGTTGGAACAGAATTTCTGAGTAGCAGGCAGGAGGATGCGTGAATAGTCCAGGAGGGTGTGTAAATCATCCAATTCGGAAAGGGGCCATTCTCGACATGATGTTAGAGAAAGACGGGAATAGGTAGTTGAAGTTTCAGTAGGGCGTTACTTTGGGAATAATGATCACAATTATATAAGTTTAAGAATTCTCATGGACAAAAACGAGTGTGATCCTAAAATAAGAGTGCTAAATCGGGGAAAGGCCAATTGTAGAAAAATATGGCAGGAGCTGTGGAATGTGGATTAGGAGCACCTGTTTGAAAGAAAATCCACAATTTATATGTGGGAAGCTTTTAAAGGTAGATTATTAGAGCGCAGGACAGACATGCCCTGTGAAAATGAGGGACAGATGGCAGGAGAAACGCTCAGAATAGCTAAGAGGAAAACGGAAGCTTAAGCAAGGTCTAGGCGACTGAAAACAAACGACGCTTTGGAAGAATATCTGGAAAATAGGAGCACTCTGAAATGAGGCAATAAGAGGGTTAAAAGGCGTCATGAAATATATTAAGCGAACAGTGTTAAGGAAAATCACAAAACCTTTTGTTGGCACATGAGGAGCAAGAGTGAAACTCAAAACAAGGACAAGAAGGTAAGTTTTGCGTCGAGTAAGAGAAAATGGGTGAAATTCTTAATGAGTACAGTGACTCATTAAGGACATGACTGTGTTGAGGTTAAGGATAGATGTTGATTCCTCAAGGTCAATTTGGGCAAAGAAGACAGTAAGTGTTGGATATCCAGGAAAGCATTTAGATGGACACGTTCCCAAGTCCACATCCGATCTATATCACGATACTGATGGAAGCGAGAACGAAATAGCTTCAGCATTGAAAAAATGTATCTTCAGTATCCCTGAACATGGGTGAAGAGCTGGACGACTGGAAAATTGCTAATGTTGCCCCCTTATTTAAGAAGGGTAGCAGGGATGTTCCACGTAATTATTGACTGGTGGGCCTGATTTCAGTGGTAGCGAAGCTGTTGGAGAACATACTGCAGAATGGGTTTCATTTACATTTGTAAGAAAATTTACTTATTCGTGATCAGCAACATGCTTCTGCAAAGGGAAAGGTCATGTCTTATCAACTCAATAGAAGTCTTTGAGGAAGTGACAAAGTTCATAGATGAGAGATGGGCTGTCGTTGTCATATACATGACCTTCAGTGTGGCTTTTCCTAATGTTCCACGTGGGAGGCTGATGGAAAAGTGAAGTCCCATGGGGTCCACTGCCTATCAGCAATATGGATCCAGAACTGGCTGGGCAGCAGGAAACAGAGCATAGTCAGCGAAGGGAGTTTCTCAAAATGGAGAAATGTGATCAGCAGTTTTCCACAGGAATCTGTGTTGGGACGATTATTGTCTGCGATTTGCATAAATGATCTGGAGGAATGTGTCGATGGTCTGATTGACAAGTTTGAAGATACCATCAAAATTTTTGGAGTCGTAGATGGCCAGGCAGATTATTGGAGAATGGATCAGAATATATATTGATTGGAGATTTTGGCAGAGAAATAGCAGATGCAATCTGGGCAAATGAGGGGTTATACATTTTGTAACATCCAAGAGTGAATTATACAATAAATGGAAACGCCCTGGGGAAACTTGATGTCCAGAGAAATCAGCACGTACAAGTCCATTGTTCTTTGAAGATCGCAACGTGGTCGATAGACAGGTTAAGAATACATCGAGCATGTTCTCCTTAATTGGACGGGGTATTGAGTACAAGGTTTGGCAGGTCATTTTCCAGCTATCTAGGAATTTGGTTCGGCTAAAATTAGAACACTGACTGCAGTTCTGGTCGCCACATTACCAAAAGGATTTGGATACTTTGGAGAAAATGAAGAGGAGGTCGACTAGGATTTTGCCGGGTATAGAGTGTGCGAGCTATGAAGAGAGTTTGAGAAGATTTTTTATTATTTACATTAAAATTAAGGATGTTGAGGAGTGACCTGATTTAGATCTACAAAGATCACGAGAGGCAGTGGCAGGGTGGATATCAAGATGAGTTTTCCTAGAGTAGTGATTACAAGTTCAAGGTGACAGGAAAAGGTTAAGGGAGATGTACATGGAAATTTCTTTACGCAGAGGGTGGTGGGTGTTTGGAACGCTTTGTCAGCGGAGGTGGTGGAGGCCGGCATGATAGAATCATTTAAGATATATCTAGACAGATATAAAAATGAGCTGAAAGCGGAGCGATACAGATCCTTAGAAAATTGACAACAGTTTTAAATAGAGAAGCTGGATGAGCGCAGGCTTGGACGGCTGAAGACACGGTTCCTGTGCTGCAATTCTCTTTGTTCTTTGAAATGTGGTCAGGATGGACGACTCGCACTAAATGGTCTGTTGCTATGTTGTAAATCTCTATGATTCAATGACTCTAATCTTTTCGAGGAGTGGAGAGATTTCCGTCTTCAGATGCACGAGTCCCAAGTAGTTCTTGTATATGCACAGATAATCATACAGGAGGCAAATATGGTGCTGGCCTTTATGATAAGATGGAGTGAACTAAAATGTGATCTTTCCATTACACAGGGTACTGTAGTTTCCTCATCTGTAATATCGTGTGCGATTCTGGGCGCCATATTGAAAGATGGATGTAAATTTGTTGGAACTGATGAAGAACGAGAATTCATGATTGATAACCTGGAATGAGCGGTTTATTTGACGATATAAGGTTGGACTAATTGTGCTCGCTCCATTTGGAGTTTTGAGGCGTGAAGGAGAGTGGAGAAAAGTTGTGACCTGATTGTTGACGGTAAGATATTGAACAGTCTTGTGAAAGCAAATATGAGGCGAGGTATCTTCTGATGTGGGTCAGTCTGCAATGAGAGGCGAACCGATTTACAGTTTGCGAGGATCCTGGTGGGGGATCGACCTTTCAGGTCGGAGATGAAAATTCTCTCTTTCTCTTTCTGAGGACTGTTGTGTGTGACTGTGGTATTCTGTGCACTCGAAAGGTGGTGGAGGGGGTATATGGACGAGTTTTGAAGACCGTGGTGAACAGATTAATGTTGACAGAAAAATGGAAAATTATTGGAGGCGGATGGGGCAATGTGAAATTCGAAAGACAGCAGAATCAGCCATGAACATTTTGAATGATGGAGCAGGTTCTTGGGAGCCGAATGCCTTATGGTCTGCTCCTGTCTGTTACCTCCTGTGAGTGTGACTGAACGAAATCCCGTGGCCCTGTTTGCATTTAACCTCTTAGCCGTTATGTCCAGTTTTTCTGGGGCAGATGACTTCTCACTTCATTAATCTTGAACCTCTCCTGCGTATTCACAACTTGCACTTTACTATCCCAAACCAAGCCTTATGGTACAATGTGTCTCAGTTCCCCCAAGGACGTGCAGCTAACACATGATCCCAATCACTTCTTTGCGTGGAACATCCTCTCCCTCTCTTATTTCTGCAATCACTGAACATTTACCTTCATCAATTTTCATATCTCTGCTGAATGTCTTGTAACTAGGAAAACGACACACCCCAATCCTACTCTAACTGAAACCCCGACTTTGGAGCACAATAGCATTATTTTGTTTTCTACTGAGGATAGGTGGAGTGAAGATCTGCTACTGTATCTCGTCAACACTGCTTACCACATGCTTTGAATTTGCGTGTAGCACATTATGCTAACTTCCATGTTATTGCCATTCCTACGCCGAACTATGAGTGGCTAATACCTTTCAGTTTCTTGAGGTGGGATTACCAACAATGCAATCAATCGATGCACCTTTTTGTTTCCCTCCGAATTTTCACTCTGGGCCCACACGTCTGACCATTTGGTAACAAAAAACGTGCCCAGTGATAAACTAACACCAGCTGCACTGCAGTCTGTCATAGAGTTATAGATTCATAGAGGAGTACAGCACGGAAACAGACCATTTGGTCCAACCGTCCATGTTGATCAGATATCCCAACCCAAACTCGTCCCACTTGCCAGTACCCGGCCCGTATCCCTCCAAACCCTTCTTGTTCATATAGCCATTCAAATGTCTTTCAAAAGTTGCAATTGTACTAGCCTCCACCACTTTCTCCGGCAGCTTATTTCATGTATGTACCACCCCTTGTGTGAAAAAGTTGTCCCTTAGGTCTCTTTTATACCTTTCCACTCTCATCCTAAATCTTTGCCCTCTATTTGAGGGCTCCCTGACCCCAGGGAAAAGACTTTGTCTATTTATCCTATCAATGCCCCTCATAATTCTGCAAACCTCATTAAGGTCACCCCTCAGTCTCAGATGCTCCAGGGAAAACAGCACCAGCCTGCTCAGCCTCTCGTTATACCTTAAATCCTCCAACCATGGGCACGTCCTTGTAAGTTTTTTTTTGACCACTTTCAAGTTTCATAACATCTTTCCCAAAGGAAGGAGATCAGAATTGCACGCAATATTCCAACAGTGGCCTAACCAATGACCTGTACAGCTGCAACATGACCTTCCAACTGCTGTACTCAATACTCTGACCAATAAAGGAAAGCATACCAAACACTTTCTTCACTATCCTATCTACCTGTCACTCCAGTTTGATGGAGCTATGAACCTTCACTCCAAGGTCTCTTTGTTCAGCAATGCTCCCTAGGACCATACCATTAAGTGTATAAGTCCGAACTGTATCCACTGAAAAGTGTCCAGTTCATATCAGTCTCAGCATTCTTGATATTGTCTCTTCACTGTAAAACATTCCATTATGCTGTAGTGTTCTGCCTTTTCTTTGTTTTCTTTACTATTCTTCCTTCAATTGTGAGACTGATCAATCCTCTCTGCTAATTTCTGAAATATATGTAACAGATCCATCATTATCAAACCATGGCAGATCCATGTCAGAGCATGGGGCATCAGTATAAGGTGAAGGTGCAAGTGGTTTCGAGTAGATATGAGATTTTCTTTTCACCCAGTGATGTGTAATGTGCTGCCAAAGACTGTGGCAGAGGCAATTACTCTCACAAAATCTTGAAGAAGTGACTGGACGAGCACTAGTTATATTGGGACTTAGCAGCCTCTGACTCCATGTTTTGTGCTAATTAGAAGAATGCGTTTGTATTACAAAAATATGGCCCCGTCCCTGCCTGTACACGATTGCTGATACTACACTAAGAGGACTGCACTTTCATTGTTTATGACTGCCATTACCTTATTCGGAGGTTAATGTTTTGCATAACCACCTCTCGATCAATTCAAGGGAAAATGCTCAGAATTACAAAATTGAAAGATTTTGATGTTTGTGTGTTTACTTTTTACTGTGAAGTCCTGTTTTCAGGATGTCTCAATGGGGAATTGAATGTTTTGCGATTTTCTGAGAACAAGACATCTTGCTCTGTGAGACGTCAGCAGAAATTATTTGTTCAGAGACGAAAATGATGTCAGTCTCCAGAGAACTCTTGTTATATCACTGAATATATCCCCTCTTCTCCTCATAAAGCCGGCACTCCAAAGTGCCATCTCATGACACCAAAGGGAGCCCTCACCTGTGGCTTGAAGAGGGATCGGCATTAGCAAGATAGAGGGAGAGGAGTCATCGACATCCGAGAAGGATACACTGGAATATTGCAGCAATGGAAACGAACCTGGAGACAGCAGACTGGAATTTTACAACTATGAATAGAAGATTCCCTGCACAAATCGTCTATTACATTAGAAATCAGCACTGGATGACAGTCTACTATCGAATACGATATCTTCTGCTGCTGTTTCAGCATGTTTACTATCCATTCCTTGCTGCTATTGGTGTCTTGGGTAAGGCTTTCGATATAGTAAACTTCGGCCATGAATTGGGGGGTGAGGGGTCTATCAAATGAAAAGAGATTCAACGGTTTAGATGTTTCTTTTACCTTTTGTGGTCTCAGCTGACTGCAGGGCTCCTGTGTGATGCAGAGTGAAACTAGCAACAGCGGTTCAGTTACCAAATCTCATTATGAAACCCCATTCCTGACCTCATCCCTTGCAATTTAAAGAAAAAGATGAGCTTCAATTCCGTGATCAAATCTCCTGTCGTGGGAAGTGGCCATTTCCTGCTCAGCCATATCATCCACGCTGACATCTTGAGCAAAGATCCTCCAGACCAGTTCCACATCCTGCCTAAGTGGTCTTGACCTGAAACTAGGCTCGTCAAACCAAGTTACAGCAAGCTTAGGCTTCTGACATTTGAAGCTTAGTATCCTGTTTTTTTGTATTCGCTGTCTCTAGGACACAGACATTCACTCCATCAGACGTCAATGCCCAGTTGCAGTAGCGTGTACCACTTATAACATACACTGCACATTTGCAACAAATGTCGATAACCAGCACCTTCAAATATCATGGCCGCTTACATCTAAAAGGACTAGGACAGCAGATATATGGGAGAATCACCAGCTACAAGTTCCCCTCCAAACCATCCACCATCCTTTTTGGAAATATATCAGCCATCCCGTTAGTGTCACTGAGTCAAAGTCTGGGAGCTCCCTCCTTAACAGCATTAATCTGTGTGTATCCATGAGAATGCAGCAGTTTAAGAAGGCAGCTCACAACAGCTTTCTCACTGAGTCAAATCGATACCAGCAATAAAATGCTGTCACAAACTAAGGTGCTCACATCCCACAAGTGAATCAGAATAATGCATGGAACGAAGATTGGAATTTGACATTGTAATGACTTGAACAAAGTGTCTTTCTTATTTTAGAAATGAGAACGTACATACTCAAAATCTCTCTCCTGAAAAGCAAGTTTGATGTTCCATCACTACCCCTTGATTTTTCTTGTAAGAAGAAATTCTCAGTGTTATTCATCATTTGTCCTCCTTTTCACCCCCACCGCCCCAACGTCATTGGCGTCTTGAGAAACTAGATTCAACCCTGACTTCGTCTTCATTCTTTTGCCAAAATGCATTCCATCCCAAACCCTGCCTGTTATACCAGTAAACTGCTGTGAAAACAGCGATTGAGAATTGAGCCTGTCACTGAACTTTAATGACAGGGTGCATTTGTCTCCTCGGTTCAGAGATGGCTCACTTAACAAAATGCTGATCTGCTTTGCCTTCACATGTGCTGACACGCCTGCAAATCATAGTTTCTCCAGCAATCTTTGCTTTCATGACCGATTAACTTCTCATAACACAACAAACAGCACCAAACAAACTGGAAGATTGGTAGATTTTTGAAAATCAAATAGCTGAACACAAAGCACTGGAGCAACAGAACACTGGCGGCATCAATGAACAGAAATCAGACGTAACGTTTCAGATACAGTGAAACTTCTCCCGAGCCATTGCTCCCAAAGATGGAGAAAGAACCGTAATATCACCTTTTCTCTACAATATTTAACAGGGACCGAGCCATCATTATGTTGATGGTTTCATTCCCGATTGTACTCACTGCTTCAAACTTATTCAATCAAACTGAAACTTTCGTTTGGAGTCTATTTTCCAGTCAACGATCCATTTTATTCCGCTCTGGTGGAATGTGGACGTCAATGGCTGAGAGCAGAATTTATTGCTCGTCTGCAGCTGACCCTTAAGACAATGTTAGTGCGGTGCCTTCTTAAAATTCTGTGAGCCCACATGTTATAGGTAGATGCACAATTCCCTGAAGGAGGTGATTCCAGGATTTTGATCCAGCCACACTGAAGTAACAGCCCATATATTTCCAAGTACACAATGGTGAGTCGTATGGAAGTGAACTTGTAGGAGGTGGTATTCCCATGTATCTGCTGTCTTTGTCCTTCTAGAGGAAACTATTTGAGCTTAAATAGTGCTGTGTAAGAAGCTTTGGTGAATTTCCGTAGTGCATCCTGCAGGTAACATGTGTTATTGCTATTAAGCCTTGTTTGCAGATGGAGTGGACGTTTGTCGGTATTGTGCTAATAAAATGGACGTATAATCTTCGATGGTGTTGAATTCCTGTAGTGTTGTTCAATGTGGACCAAAACCCAGCAATTGTGGGGTACCCATTACATTCCTGACTTGCGCCTTGTCAATGCTGAACAGGACTTTGCAGGGATTCAGGAGGTGACTGATTCATTGCAGGATTCCTTGCCTCCATTTTCAGGAGCGGAGGGAGCAGTGACAGCGAGGATCGGGGCTGCTGAAAAGTAAATTTCTCTCTAAAAGGACTGACTTCGAGAGTAAGTGGCCTCCATTTTGCAGCAGTAGGAGTGTTGAGATGGAGAAGCTGAGTGGGAGCAGTTGAATTGCTCTCTGGGGAGGTGGGTGAACTGTTACGTCGTGTTAAAGTTGAAACAAAAAAAAGTAGACAGGATGAATGAGTGACTTGACAGATGGTGCGGGAGGGAGGTTTTCAAATTTGGGGGATTTGGGGACCGGGTCTGTTGGAGATAGGAATATTACCACTTGGACGCTCTACACCTGTGCAGGACTGTAACCAATGTCTGAGAACGCACATTTGTGAACGATATTGGGGACAGTTTTAACGAATGTGGCATGTGTGTAGGAACCAATTGAGGAAGATAGAGGACAGTAAGTAGATAGTAACTCAGTCTGTAAGGATTAAGATAATGAAGTCAGCGTGACTAACGGGGAAGAGTAGGAGGGAGCAGATGATGAATGCAAAAGGACAGGTGGTCTGAGGTGCATTTGTTTTAATGTGAGAAGTATAGTAAGTAAGGCAGGTGATTTTAGGGCTTGTGTTAGTACCTGGGAGTATGATGTTTTTGCTATTCCTGAGACTTGGTTGAGGAAAGATGTTTGATTACTCTCGGTCATGTTGGGAGAAGTAGGGAGTGTCTCAAATGCATTAAAATGAACAAGTCCTTTGGTTCAGAAGAGGTCTATCCCAGGATACTGAGGGAAGGGAGAGAGGCAGTAGCTGAGGTCTTAACAGATATCGTTGCAGTATTCTTGAACACGAGTGAGGTCCCCGAGGATTGGAAAATTGCAAAAGGTGCCCTTTGGTTTAAACAGGTTAGCAGGGAAAACCGATAGGGATAATCCAGGATATACTATCTATATGGGCAGAGAACTGGCTGGGCAGAAGGGGACAGAGAGTAGTAGTGGAGGGGAGTTACACAAAATGCCGAACTGTGACCAGTGGTGTTTCGCAGGGATACATATTGGGACCATTGTTGTTTGCATTATACATAAATGATCTGGAGGAATATATAAATGGTCTGTTCAGCAGGTTTGCAGATGACACTAAGATTGGTGGAGTAGCAGATAACTGAGGGGACTGTCAGACATTGCAGTGGTATATTGATAGGTTGGAGAAGTGGGCGATGAAATGGCAGATGGACTTCAACCGCGCAAATGCAAGGTGAAACATTTTGGAAGATCAAATCCAAGAGCGATCTGTACTGTAAATGGAAAGCCCTGGGGAAAACCGATGTCCAGAGAGATCTACATGTTCAGGTACCCTGAAAATGACAAAACAACTCGACAGAATGATCAGTAAATCATATTGCATGCAATCCTATATCAGTCAGGGTATTGAGTACAAGAGTTGGCAGGTCATGTTGCAGTTGTACAGGAATAGTGGAATAATGTGTACGAGTCGCCATGTTATCAAAAGTGTTGGATGCTTTTGAAAGGATGCAGAGGAGGTACACCAGGAGTTTGCTTGATATGGAGGGAGGGAGCTATGAATAAAAGTTGAGTGGGTTGGGAGTATTTTCATTAGAAAGGCAGAGGTTGGGATGTGAAATTGATTGAGGTATTCCAAATCATGAGACGATGTGGTGGATAGTAGGAAGCTTTCTTCCAAGTTGGCAGAATCAATTACTGGGCATCACGAGTTCATGGTGAGAAGGGAAACTTTTAAGGAAGATATCGCGGAAAATTCCTTACACAGATGGTGGTGGATGCCTGGAACACATTGCCAGCGGAGCTGGTAGATACAGGCACAATAGTGTAATTTATGATACATCTAGGCAGATATACAAATGGGCAGGGAGCAGAGGAATATAGATGTTAAGAAAATGGGTGACAGATTAAAATAGAATATCTGAAATAGTGCTGGCTTAGAGGGCCGAAGGGCCTGCGCCAGTGCATTTTTTTTATCTTTGTTCTTTGTTCTTTGTTATTGCATTTATAAAGCTAGATCAGATCAGTGTTGGTCTAAACACTGTAGCCAGCCAAAAGCGGGTACAACGAAACAGTATAACAATGATTGCATTCAATATGTCCAAAAGGTCAATCTGGACTTCCTCAAACCTGTATCCTAGTTTCGAATCTGCTGTGCAGTTTCCCTGATATTTTCTCTTCTTCAAAGTCTACTTAGAGGCATGAGGCTTCTCCATTGAGGCATAACACTCTCAGTTCATATCATAGGCGCTTCGCAACATGAGCAGAGATGAAGCAGTTCCAGCCGAATCCTTTATGCAAAATGGGAAAAGGGACAACAGACCCACATTCTGAAGAAAGGTGACTGGACCCGAAATACTATCTCTGTTCCAAACTCCCCAGATGCTGTCAGACCTGCTGATATTTTCCAGCCACTTTTGCTTTGGATTCAGACTCCCAGCTGGTCGTTGCTATTATTTTTACTATTCGAAATATTCACCTGTACAAATGTAGGTAAGAAGCGGGCAAACACAGGAATAGAAGGAATGGGTGGTGAGAGATATTCATTGGAAAAGTAAGTGTTCAATTTCCACGCTACGCTTGTATTTGGAGATTCTAACAGTCAGAGGCAAAATATAAAGTCTTCAAAGTGAACTTGAAAGCGTGAATTTTGAAGTGATCTTCGCTCATTCGATCATCGAGCTCAAAGCAAGGAACTAAATCTTCATTAAAGGAGATGTTCAAGAGTAGGATCACGCAAATCAAAAAGACGAACTGCAGGCTTAATTAAGAGATCCAATCCAGTATTTATTTCACAAACAGCACGAGTGCATGACAACGACAGATCTGAGTCATTCCCAAAGAAACGTTTGAGATTTAAGAACTGCTGTTTCGTCAACATCCAGTTGTAAACGATGGCGGGCAATGGAGGCTCTGGTCGTTTCGAATATCCCCGTCTTATACAGTTCTGCACAGGGTGTCAGAAGCAATCTGAAGCATCCCTAAGCTAATTCTGCCAGACGTGCCTCATATCTATTCGGTCCTCACCTCCATTGAGTCTACACTTGCATGTCCAAAATCTATTCCAGCTTTTGGAATAATTATACTGGCTGAAAGAACTAGCTGCACCGTTAGTGATGCTGCTTCAGTCCAAAGAAAGTACTCTACCAGTCTTATCTAATCCTGTCAGTGTTCTTTCGTGTCAGCTAAGTGTTGGGACATTGCTTTCACTGAAATGTTCACTGAGGTCCAGCGAGTGATCTTCTCGGGCCATTGATAGAGACGTCATCCGGGCAAACGTTGGAGAAGTTCAGCAGATCTGGCAGCAACTGGGTAGAGAGAGGAAGAGAGAGAGAGAATCATAGTTCACGTTTCATTTCATACCTATGCCAAAACTGGGACAGTCACCACACTTATTCCCGTTCCTGGTGCTTCTGGTCATCTGGAATATTCTTCCTGCGTTTACCCTGCTGACTTCAGTTTCGAGTCCAGTGTTGGTATTCTTCAGGACAGCATTTTTGCAGGTAGGAGGAGGGTGAAAATTTTAAGCCCAGTGTGACTTATGCACAAAATGAGTCTGGTCCCAAAGGTAATCAGTGGTAAGTGGTTCAAAGGTACACAAAACTGAATGAAGCCATCCATCCCATCTCAAGTAGCTGCCTCTATATTCTGAGCCTCTGCTCCTCTGTGTTCTGTCAAATGTAACGTGTACTTTTCAACTAATGGATAATTTACAGGTTGTTTTTTCTTTGCAGTTAACGGACTGGCTATTGCAATCCTCTCTCGGACTAAATGTGGCCTATCAAAATGTATCAACCGGTATCTGGTGTTTATGTCAGTCGCAGATCTGCTGGTCAACATCCTTGACCTGATACTGAAACATATTCCAATTGTATATAATGCAAAATTTCTGTTTATGAAGTCAATCCCTGCGTGCAACATTCACGCCGTTCTTGTCCATGCAGCCACAGACTGTTCTGTCTGGTTCACTGTTGCTTTCACCTTTGATCGATTTGTGGCTATCTGTTGCCAAAAACTGAAACGTAAATATTGCAACGAGAAAATTACATCTGTAATTTTGGGAATAGTGACAATACTGAGCTGTTTAAAGAATATTTGTTGGTATTTTATGTTAACAGGTAAGTATCGGCTAAAGAACCTCCCTTGGTTCTGTCACGAAAAATCAGGCATTGGGCAATCTCATTTCTGGGGAGCATTCGAAATCATTCATCATCTACTAACCCCATGTTTGGCAATTCTTTTGACTGTGCTATTCAATGCATTTTGTGTCAGGCATATCGTACTTGCCAACAGAGCCCGCAGGAGACTCAAGACTCACAGCAGAGGGGAAAATGCCACAGACCCAAAAATGGAGAATCGAAGAAAATCCATAATCTTGTTGTTTCTCATTTCTGCCAATTTGGTGCTATCATGGGCAGTTTTTATGCTCCACTCAATATGGAAACGGATGTGGCGATTGGGACTGAAGGCAATCTATCTCCATTATTTTGTGGCAGAAATTGGATACATCTGCCAGCTCACCAGTTACTGTACAAATATTTGTATTTATGCTGTAACATTGAGCAAATTCAGGGATCAGTTGAAGAGTATGCTCAAATATCCAATTTCACTCTCATTAAAGTTGCTTAAAAATAAAATGTAGTCGAAAAAATAGTGAAGTTGTGGATTTAAAGTTTGAATTTAGACTTTCGTCAGTAGCAACATGTAGATTTCTATTAATCACAAAATGGCTTTTCAATTTAAAATAACACACAATATGGCTGCAAGTAATGATTTGACTCTGTGAACTTGAACTGGTGCTTTAGTTGTATTTAGAGATAAGAGACAATAATGGATTTCTTTTTTCATAATATGAACCATAAGATAGTGAGTTGGTATTCGAACTAATCTTGAACTGCTATCATTAGATGGTGATCTACGTAAATTGAGAACCCATTCCCAGGGAATTTCCTTGGATTAGGCGGTTGTCAATCATGTCATTCATATAACAGTTTATTGGACTTTTCTTGTAATTAAGAACCCTTTCCCAGGAAATATCATTGGATTAACCTGCTGTAAATAATGTCACCTTATTATATGTGATTGGACTTTTCTTGTAATTAAGGTGGTACTAGTTCTTAAAAAAAACATATAAATAATGTGTAATTTTCGAATGTTATTGCACCATTTCTCGACGGAAGCTTTTAACCTCCGTATTGCTGGACAAATCTGTGCTGGTCTGCCATGATTTATGAAACTGGTGACCTTGCTTCAAACAGATTGTGCTTCTAGTAATTCTTTTGACCGGTCTGGAACACGTTTGGAGGGGTTTAAATCTTCATTTGGTGCTGTGACTCTTGGTTCGGCATGGACAGATACCAGGCAATGGTTTAAGAGTCTTTGAGTCCTTCATTGTTGAGGGTTGAGGAATGCAGCCGGCCAGCCATGAGTGTTTTTATACGTTTGTTTCTTCTTCTCATTCAATTTGCATCTGACCTGACACTTCGCTATCTATTTTCTAGTCCAGCCCGCAAGGATCGGTCTTAGCAAGGGAAGGATTAAGAGAACTCTATAAAACAAGCGGGAAGAGATTAACTGAAGCTGGTGGTTATTTTTGTACTTCTGCACAGTGGTTTCCGAAAAATTGCTGAACTCTGATAGGAGTCTTCAACTCTCATTTCTTGAGTTTCGTTAATTTCTGAAGTTAAAAACAATCTCCTCTACAATTTTCGCAGCCTGGTGGCCTCAACATTTTAATACAGACAGTTAACATTTACGGAGGGTGGTGGCCACAATGTTTTGACTATTATAGAGGTAGCTGGCCCCGATGTTTTTGATGATTACGAAGGCAGGTGGCGTCAATATTTTATATCAGGCGGTTGATCGTTGTTTTAAGGTATACTGACTAAGATTGATCATCTTAAACTAGGTAGAAAGGAGGTCTGAAACCTTCTCAGAGTTAAGAAAACCTGATTTGGTTGGATTAGCGTTGTCTAAATTAATTCCTAAATTGTTCCATGAAATAAAGAAGTATCATGGTATATTATAACAAAACTGTCAGTGTTTTAGATTGTCGAGAATATTCTGCAGAACATTTGTCTTGTTTCTTGTTTTCAGGCTGTTGATTAATGTTAGCTTTATGTCAAGCTTATTTCTGTCATATCTGTTCGGCTTGGCTTGTCTTGCTTTGCTGCTTTTGGTGTTTTATTTCTGTTAATTTTGATGTTTTCTGTTTAAGCAATGTGGAAGGTATTTGATGCCACAAAAGCTGGCTAGGTACAAAAAGTGCTTTTAGAAAAACAGTTACAATTATTGCTACTCAGCTACAAGATGCTAGTGTGGGTAGTCAAGAGTGTCCTAGTGTCTGGGCAGAAAGATCTTATGAAAGAATCTTAAGATTTATAAAATTAGTAAAATAGAATGTACTTATCCTATGGTTATGATACGTGCAACCCCATTGGAAAAACCCTGGACCCACACTGGGATCCGCGTCATGCTTCAAGATGTCCCCGATCCATTTGAGGGCCCAATATTAGTTTTAGTGGGCCAGTACAAATCTACTGTGGACTTTAATGAATTTGGCAGTTAGGACACATTGGGCAACTATTAAAGACACTGGTGTATTTCCCCTAGGTTGTAGCCGAACGCAGAGTCACGAAAAACTTGCCTGGAATATACTTTTAAAATCACAAATGGAGGTATTTAGATTTGGCATACTTGGTGAAATAACAATGTGCCACAGCCAGGATTTATGAGACTAAACACCAAAGCTAAAAACTCAGTTATCATTTGTGTGTGTGCGTGTGTGTGTGTCTGAGAGAGAGAGAGTGGGAGAAAGAGACAGAGAAAGCCCTGTAGCTCGGAGCAAGTTTAACCCTTTGTGATTCGGTTTGAATGCACTTTGGTGATTGAATTTTTCTCCATTGTTCCCTGGAACTCGAGATCAGGGATGATTTGCCTTTTGGAAATTTAACGTGATTCATTTTAAGGTTAAGGATTCTTCAGTGATTTTGAAATAAAATATAAGCTCCTGTTATTTATACAGGTCATGACTGCCCTATTGTCAGTTTCTATATAATCGTTTTTATCCTTATATGAAAGCCAAACTAATTCGATTTTAAATTAGTTTAATACGGAAGTAGACAACATAATAAATATTTTGTAGGTTCAGGCTCATTTGTTTCCACTTAATTTTAAGACTGTTGTGTTTTGTTGGTGATTATTAGTAAGGTCAGTTGTAGTCTTATTGAGGGATCCCCCTCCCTCAATGACAGTTGAAGATTCAGTTCAACATTAGGTTGTGATAACTCATAATAATAAATAAAAGTCCTATGGTTATTATCTATGTCTTTGGATACGGCCATTATTTGTGCATGAGAAGATTTTTCTTCATCTGATTAGACAAAATCTTTTAAGGCAGCTCCAATTATTTCACGACCTATAGCATTGTAATTGAGCAATGACTGGTCAGGACCACTTAAGAAACCTAATCTTGTATTTAAATTAAGGGACTAAAATCGGGTAATTATAGTGGATTTCAAAGTTGCAGAGTGTGAAACAAAATGCATTTTAACTATTAAACACTGAATAAATGAATTTCCAATTTATATTGATGACTGTAAGAAAATAAAATGCTGCATGTTATTCAGACGTATATTGTAAAAATAATGACAATTGATATATCACCACAGAGGAGATTTGCTCTCTAAACAAGACAAAGAGAACTGAGTTGTGTTGATTCGCCAATGCCCACAAAAATAAATGAAAACTTATTTTCCGAACTCATTTTCAGCTGCATCCCCACTCAGTAATGCATTACGTATGCTTGGTACCACTCCACGCAGTGCTATTCCCCCAAAATCCAAACTGAATTATATCCATATCATTAGGTGTCCCTAACAAACGAAAAACGACTACTGCCTGACTTGGGCAGGCGCTGCTGTCACCCAGCATTGCACCCTTTGGACAGTCGGGACAGCCAAACATATTGAGGAATTGGTGGGTAAATCAATCAACGTTTCTTTTGTAGCATCACTGCTCCATTGCCATGGAGTTAGCAGGCTCCATGATGTCACAGCCATGTGATAAATTGACCAGGACAAGTGAAAGTGACAAATCTCCTGTTTTGTTATTCTCCTCTTGCAATTTTAGGTTAGTTGCAAATTCAAATCCTAAAACTAGCTTTCAGACTATTGACAATTAAGATTCCAAAATGTATAGTTAGGTACAGGCTTTAAAGTTAGCAAACATAAATTGATACATTGGTTAAATGAGGTTAAAATGAAAATAGAGGCAAGGAGATCAACTACAGAATGGAAGAGAATGATGCAATAAGAATAATAAAGCAGCAGAGAACAGTTCTTAAAATGTCTTTTCATTTGTTGGGTTCCCACCCTCAATTACAGAGAATTATTTTTTCATTTATTATTTAATAAAAATATATTGTAATATTTATAATAATCAATTGTATTAGCCCGAACCAAAACTTAATTGGCAGGGATGTTTGTTTTTATTCCTTTACACATTGTCAGTGACCTGTCTTATTGCCTCATGGTTACTTTAAAACATGGCTGTAGTAATTCATTGTTAATTAAAGAATGTAAAGCTACCTTACTGGCCAGGTGAATTTCTGTATGCGAATGGGGGTAAGGTTATATATATAAAAGCTGGGGCGGTGACTTTGAATGGGTGTGTGTGTGTGTGTGTATATATGACGGACATGAAGAAACAATGCAAGGTCACTAAGGTTGAAAAATGCATTAACGAGGTTAAAACAACAATACTCTACTACAAAATAAAGAACTTAGGCACAGGATTCCGAGTAGAATCTATGTCTGGCATACGAACCCTTTTTTGAGGAATGGGATTTTGTTCCTGTATACCTGCTGAGCCCCTAACATCTCCTGATTGTCTCCAGCTTTAAATTAAACCACCCACTTGTTACAAAGCTTGCCTTCTTTTGAAAATGAAGCATCCAGTCTTCATAGCCGATACCATGGGGATAAGTGGCCCGTGCCACACTGAACCGGATTAACATAACTCTTCATTAACTAGAGTTATGTTAATGAAGCACGCCACTGATTGCAAGACCAAACAGGCCAAATTTTCTCAATATGTCCAAGGCTGATGCGGATGTAAATGCAGTAAAACTCTGGGAGTAGCCTGAATACGATTGACTTGAGTTAAAAGCCTGAAAGATGTGCCTATCTGTATGATGGAAGTGACAAACAGTTGAACGATAATCAAGAAGCTCATTAGCTTTATTTAACCCTATGCTTTTGCAATGTTTTCCGCCTAGAGTCATTGATATTTCCAAAACAACAGCATGAAAAACTTCAGGAATTTCCAGTCGTAAATGTGATGAGCAATGGTTTTCTGTTGGGATGGCTATAACTGGAACGAACCATGATGCAAATTACAGGTAAAACAAATTATATGCATGGCCCTCGCAATCCTAAAAGCAGTATGCCAGCCCTGATAGGGTTGATTGGAAACAGGATACCCACTGGGGGCGGTACCTTCCTCATATGCCGACCTGATGGTCACTGCTGGACAATCTTTTCCCGAGGGGATCCAGAAAATGGGGACAGGCAGGCTCCAGCATTTCTCATTTGAGACTGGCAACAGTCCAAACTCCAGGGACAAATGTCGGGCCCTTGTCTTAACTGTTGAAATGTGGCCAATGGGGAGTTTACTATCTTTCATCTTAGCTTGGAGCTAACATTGGGAATTGACATCCTTTCATGCTATCAAAAGCAAAATCGCCCAATATACACTGATTCTTCACTGTGCTTTTAATAAGATCCACGATTTTAGAGCCTTGTGGGATCATTGAAGATTTTTTAACACGCAAGAAGTCATTGTTATAGTAATGCCATGTTGTTCAATCAATCTGACAATGATAAAGATGTTCGGCTCATGCCGAGGAAACTGATACTCTTTCTAAAGTAGTGGGCAAGTATATACACCTGCTAAGCAGGCGGCATTACACCCTAATGTTCTGATCCCATTGTGTCCCCAGCAAATCCCTGTTATACACAGTATAAGGACGGTTATGCCTGATCTGTTTAAGGTGCAGAAATTACGGGGCAATAAGACTGTCTATTCAGTGCCAATTCACAATATAGAGGTTGATTTTTCTATTGCTTAATGATTGTTTTCCATACTGTTTGGAAATTTGGAAGCAATTTGCAAATTTCCATTTCTGAAATAATTACAGGCACTTTAAATTACAATATACTACTAGCCGAATTGGGTAGCACAGTGGGTCACTGGTTAACATAGTTACCTCACAAAACCAGGGTCCCAGATTCGATTCCAGCCTCGGGTGACTCTCTGTGTGGAGTTTGTTCATTCTCCCCATGTCTGCGTGGGTTTCCTCCCACAGTCCAAAGAGTGCAGGTCACATGAATTGGCCATGCTCAATTGCCCACAGCGCTTGGTGCATTAGAGAGAAGGAAATGGGTCTGCGTGGGTTACACTTTGGAGGGTCAGTTTGGACTGCTTGGCCAAAGGACCTGTTTCCGCAGTGTCGAGAATCTATTCTACTCTAATCACCCAGTGACTTCATTTCATACATAGACGCTCAGCCTAAATGTCTATGCTTTGTGTACGGAACTCATAAGAATGCACACTGGTTGATTTGAGTTATCTTTAGATTGGGATGTTAAATCTAAGAAGAAGTGTGTGGCTGAGCTATTACTTTCTCTTACATGTTTGATGCTGAACAGTGATGGTTTATAATTTTATGTCTACCAATGTCCAAATTCTAGGGTTAGGTCAATATTAGAAATATTCCAGTGATGTTTGAAAGCTTTGTTTCATGTTACCATAATTTGGGGACAGCATTGACCTCCAGTCAATATTCATGACCAACTTTTCTGCTCGAAATCTCAATCCAGTTTCCACGCTTAATTCGAAATATTGTTAACTACAGCTGTAGATTGGGCAACTTGATTAGGCATAAGGTTAATGTGTGTTTTTTTTTAAATCATGCAATATATTGCAGAACCAATATAAATTTTAGGTAATATTATTGTTTCTATGAGCAAAGCATTAAAAATTGTTTCATCTTAGCAAATCTGGATTTCTAAAAATGGGATAGCTTAATTCGCCCATGCCTGGGCTCCTCCATATAAAGTAAGAAAATAATGGGTAGGAAGGGAATCTCGAGTGCACAGTTTAAAATGAAAGAGCCTTTGGACAGTTTGGGCAATATATTTACTCAAGTACGTTTTTGAGTTTGATTAATTTGAGAATTATTGATAACAAAATTGCTCTTAGATCTTCTAACCTGCAGAAGAGCACAAACTAGGGCCTCAATTAGGATATTGCCTCGATACTCAAAACAGAATATGGGTGACTCATACTCGATTAGTTTGTGTACCTTCTTTGCTGCTGCCAATTTTAATTGATTATGTGTATATTGTATATAATTATATACAAAAAGTAAATGGTTTATACTTTATTACAGTGGACTCTGGTGTCTCCAATCTTGCAAGGGGGGACATGATAAAAATCGAACTTGACATGCTGTGTGGACTTGCCATTGCCCCCAAGAAGGTATAGTTTACCTTTGCGATCCTGAGCAAACAGAGACTGTGTACCAAATATGCCAGGAAAGTGCCCTGAATGTCACCAAGAATTGCAGTGGCCAACTGCATGAAAGATATTGAACATATCATTTGCAGAACAAGTCTAAATGTTTTTTTTTACCCTGTAAAGGTATTGTTTGTCAGTTTTATTTCATTTGTTCTATGGGCATCCCTGGTAAGCCTTGTCCCCATTCAGAGAGATCACGCAGTAAAAGAGACAAAGAGGGAATGTTATCTTTCTCTAACAATTTATTTCCAGAAACTCATAACAACCCATAACAAAATATTTGGAGAGGATGAGGTAGTTTGCTACGCCCTTACTTCAGCAAGAGACTACCTGACACCCTTTTAATTTTCCAAGTCTTAACATGAGGTTTTAAAATATTTCTAAACTATTTCCAGGATTATGGAATTCCTCCAATAAATCTGAGATATCCTCTCCAAATTGGCACAATGGTAAGGGATGGGGATGCACTTATGTAAATGTGCCTATACTTATCCCCTGTTCCTTGATTAAATGTATCAGTCGTCACTGTTTCCCTGAAAGACCTTGCATCTCATGCATCTGCCCTAAAGTGGAATGTGTCTCTATTACCACTGGTATTTAACCCCTTTCTGGGGTGGACAACAATACTTACGTTCATGATGACATCAATACTGCTTCAAACAGACAGTACTCCTTTTGATTATTTTAACTGACCTCGAAAAAAGAGCACACTTTAGAGGTTTTAAATCTTCAAAGTCAGAAACCAATTCAGGATCAATGCATTTGACTTTCATTTAGAGTCAGAAGAGAGGCCACAAATGTTCAGTAAACGCATATTAACATGTGATAATCATGCACAGTGGTATTCTGAGTTTGAAGGCTTGTACTGTACCTTTAAGAGTGGGTGAAATTTTAAAAACTGGCAAACACTTATCATGTGACTGCCTGCATGCACGAACTGTACTGGAGAATTTGAATATGCAACATTTGAGCTACAACTCAGATACCGAGCTCTTTTCACAACAATTCGAATTCAACCAATCAGTTCAAATTATGTCCCAATACGCTAAAGGCCAATCGGATTGAATTTTAATGTTTTCACAACATCACACTTTCAGGAAATCCGATGTTTTGGGGTATAAAAAGCAGCATTTTGCATGGCCAGCCAGAGAAAGAGCACCTACCATTGACATGCACACTGTCCACAACACTTCTCTCTAAAACGTACCTTTGGCATATAAAACCTCTTTACAACAGAAGACCAAAGACAGCCCAGGGGAAATCTACAAACAGAGGGAGTTTGATACCCGACGGCAACAAGTGGTTTTGAAGATTGATTTGCTGTAAATTTAACAGGGCCTTTATCAGATCAGTATATTATTCTGGAGTGGGAGGTAGACAGCAACTTTTTAAGAGAAAGTAGTCTTAGAGTTGTGAACAGTTTTTGTCTCATATTTTCTTTTGGAGTTAAAGAATATTAGTGTTATTGTTTTCTTTAAATGGTGGAATTTGAGTAGTTCTCTGTTATTCATACTTTAACACATTGCAAGGCGAGGTCAGCTTTTCTTTGTGTTTGGTTTAATTTAACATAAGGTTAACAGTGGGGTCAGTATGACTCTCCCTGATGTTAGTGAAGCACACCAGTTGGATCAGTCTACTCTCCTCTGGAGTCAGAGGTACACAAACACAGGTGTCATTCTGCGCTTACTTCGGGAGAGTGATAAACACATAGTAGTGGCAGTCTGATCCCTTCCTGCGGTCAACGATACATACAGAGAAAGATCTGTCTGCCCACTCTCTGGGGAAGGTGATCCACACACAGTGGGGTCAGTCAGTTCTACTCAGGAGTCAGTGACACGCACAGAGTTTTCAGTCTGTTCTATCTCCAGGTCAGCGATACAACGTTGTTTCCTATGATAGCATATTGTTGTCTGTTTGCGTACCCAAGCTTCGCATTCTAATCTCTTTTGATACTCTAATCTCCTTCTCAACTTGAAGAGTAAATTGAATCATATTGCGATCATTGCCTCCTTCGGGTTTCTTCACCTTAACCTTCCTTATCAAGCCTGCCTCATTGTGCAACATTTAATGTGGTATTACCTGTTCGCCAGTGGGTTCCATTGAAAGCTGTTTCAAAACATCACCTTGTACACATTCCAAAAATGTCTTTCCTTACAATCCACTACCAACTCGTTTCCCAGTCCACCTGTATATTGAAATCCACCATAATCCTGTTAACTTCGACTTTGTTACACACCTTTTCTACCTCCTGGTGTATCTTGACACCGGGTCATCAGTATTCTTTGAAGCCCTCTACGTAACTCTAAGTATGTTTTTTTTTTAACCTTGGCGGTTCCTTAATTCAACATACACCGATTCTACACCATCTGACCCTACGTCGATTCTTATTATTAATATAATTTAATTCTTACGAATCAGACAACTCTTATCCCTCTGCCCACCTGGCTATTTTCCGATAGGATGCATATCCTTGAATAGTCAGCTCCCAAATCCGAACACCTTCAGGCAAGCGACCGTGATAACCACCATGTCATACCTGATCTTCACCACAAGCTCATTTATCTTATTCCTTATATTGCCTACAATCAGGTATAAAAGCATCAGTCCTGTACTAACTGTCCATCATCTCATCATCATTCTTATGTCCAGTGTGCTTTAAATTTGATTGTACTAATTTTCAAACACTCTGTCCTGTTTGTGACTGTCGTGGAGACTTTGATAACCACTCCACCGTTCTCCTTCCCTATCACATCATTCATATTCTTCCATGCATTTCAATCCACCCCTACAGATGTTAACCTGCTACTTTGTTAATCACCTTGTAATTACAGATAACCTGCTTCAATGTCCACGATACCACCAATTTTGGTGTCGTCCACAAAATTTTCTGGCATGCCTCTGTTAATCTCATCCAAACAATTTCGAAAAAAGATGAACGCCAGTGGACTCAGTACCGATCCTTGTGGCAATGAGTGTTCACAAGCATTCACACTGAACAAAAACAGTCAATTACCATGCTCGGTTTACAACCGCCAAGCTAATTTTGCATACAATTCTTCATATGATCTCGCCTTGCAAACCAGTCACTCAATGCAGCCATTCATAAATCCAAGCGTCCTGAAGCTTATTAACTGCTTCGATTTGCCTGGCGACCTACAGAGAATCAGGGATGTGAACCCCAAGTTCTCTCTGCTCCCTGACGCATTTCCAGTTACATTCCCTACAGTTTGGAAAGGGCCTTTCGTCCCAACAAATCCACACTGATCCTCCGAAGAGTAACCCACCCAGAACCATTTCGCCCAGACTAATGCACCGAACATTATGGACAATTGAGCATGTACTCTCGTTGGACTGTGGGAGGAAGCCGGAACAAACCCACGCAATCACGGGGAAAATAAGCAAACTCCACACAGACAGTCGCCCAAGGTTGGGGTCGAACTTGAGACCCTCGTGCTGTGAGGCCGCAGTGCTAACCACTGAGACACCGTGCTGCCCACGTAGCCCTCTCACTTTCAATTATGTATCCGGTTCACTTTGAAACCTTCTACGGAATCTGCTTCGACCACTGCCCTAGACAGGGCCTGAGTAAAATCGTTTCTACTCATCTCATGCCTAGACCTCTGCTAACAATCTTGAATCTCTATGCCCCATTTACTGATTCACCAACAAGAGAAATGGAATATCTTTTCTTACCTGTCCAAATTATTTACGATTTTCAACATCTCACAGGTCACCTCTTAATCATCTCTGTTCCAAGTTGATAAATATTCTACTTGTGTCTAAAATCCCTCATTCCTGGTTGGTTTGAGTAAACCTCTTTGACCTCTTCCCTGGTTTTACCATCCTTCCACAATGAAGGGCCTCGATCAAATGAAAAAAAAAGATTCAGACGATGAAAACTGGAGGGTGAGTGGAACAAACAGACCATAAGCACGTAAAAACAAAAGATATTGGAGCAGAAATTATGTCATTCAGCCTATCGAGTCTGCTCTGCCATTTAATCATGCTTGACAAGTTTCACGACCCTAATGTTCTCCTCATAACCCTTGCTCACCTTCACACTCATTCTCATTCTGAAATATACTCAATGGCCTGGCCTCCAATCTGTGGTGATGAATTCCATAGATTCACCAATCTCTTCCGGACAAAGTTTCTCCTCATGTCTGGTCTAAAAGGTCTTTCCTTGTCTCGAATGCTATACCCTCTGATTCTAGTCTCAACTACAAATGGAAGCATTTTCGCAATACTTACTCTGTCCAGCCGATTCATTATTCTGTGCGTTTCATTAAGATCCTTTATCCTTCTAAATGACATCGATTATAAACCTAGAGTTCTAAAAACGTCCCTCGTGTGTTAAAAAAAGGAACGAAGATGATGAATACAAGGGAGGAGGATATTAATCATGACTTTAATTAATGTCCCAAATAGTTTCACAACAGATGCGAATGTGTCACCATGGCTGCAATGTAAAAAAAAAGTCTGCCAAATTGTATGCAGCAACTACCCATTCAGAAACAGACTGATTTTTTCATTTCGTTGTGAGAATAATTTGCCTTGAGGCATTCGCTCAACATTTGATGTCTACTGAGGGTTGAGGATCTGTTGCTACCCCTTGTTGTGATCTGTAATGTAGTGTGTTAATGGGCAACGGACGCAAAGCTAGAAATAACCGTTGCACAGCGGGATTTAAATAGTTGAGGCCCGTCATTCAAAAGAAACACGAAATGCAGAATGCAAGAAGGCATGAAATGTAGTGAACATGTCTTTCAATAAAAGATGTGCGTACTTGAAAGAACAAATTACATTACAGCTCTCCAAGCCTGCACGGACCCAGATTCCCTATCTAATCCTGTCACCGATTTTCTAAGGGTTTGTATCCCATTGCTCCAGGCTCATTCATGTGTCTGTCTAGATACATCTTAAATGACGCTATCATGCCCACTTCTCCAACGTCTGCTGGCAACGTGTCCCAGGTACCCACCACGCTCTGTGTAAAGAACTTTCCACCCATAAATGAAATGAACTTGTCCCCTCTCATCTTGAACTCGTGACCCCTAGTAATTGAAATCCCCACCCTGGAAAAAAAAGCTTCGTGCTATTCACACTACCTACACCTCATGATTTTGTAGCATTGCATCTGGTCCCTCATCAATCTCTGTCTTTCTAATGAAAATAATCTTGCCTTATGTAAACTCACTTCGTTGCAAGCACCCTCCATACCAGGCAACATTTTGGTGAACCTCCACTGCACACTCTCCAAAGCATCTGCATATCTTTGGTAATACTGGTGAAAATAACTGTGCGGAGTATTCCAAATATGTTCGAACCAGCATCTTATACAAAATGTAACAGGACCTGCCAAACGTTGCACTCGATACAACGTCTGATGAAGGAAAGCATGTCCTATGCCTTATTGACTACTCTATCGATCTGTGTTGCCACCTTCAGAGTATAATGGACCAGAACACCCAGATCTCTCTGGACATTAACTTTCTCCAGGACTCCATGCATTTACCATATAGTTCGTTCTTGAATTGGTCTTTCAAAATCCATCACCTTGCATTTGCCCAGATTGAACTCCAGCTGCCATTTCTCTGCCCAAGTCTCTAATGTATCTATATTCTGCTGTATTTTCTGGCAGTCCCATTCACTACCTGCTACTCCACCAATCTTCGTGTCATCTGCAAACTTGCTAAGCAGACCAGCTATAAATTCATCCGAACCATTTATATAAACCACAATAAAAACAGTGGTCCCAGCAGAGATCCCTGTAGAACACCACTGACCACAGTTCTCCACTTTGAGAAACTCCCTTCCAATACCCCCTTATCTATCCTCTGTTGCCCAGTCAGTTCTCTGCTCACATAGCTCATTCACGCTGGATGCCATGCGACTTCACTTTCTACATCAGCCGATCTTGGGGAACCTGATCAAACGCCTTACTGATGTACATGTGTTTGACATCTATACGCCTTCCATCATCAATCAACTTTGTCTCTTCCTCAAATAATCCTATTAAGTTGGTAAGACATGTCCATCCTTGCACAAATTCATGTTGCCTATCACTGACAAGCTCAGTTTTAACCAAATGGAACTAGATCCTATCCCTCAGTATCTTCCCTACCACTGACGTCAGGCTTACCAGTCTATACCTATACTATACCTGCTACCCTGCTAATTCAAGGGCACAACATTAGCAATTGGTCAGTCCTCTGGGACCCCGCCTGTGTTGAAGGATGCTGCAAAGATCTGTTAAGGCCCCAGCTATTTCCTTTCTTGCTTCTCTCATTAACTTGGAGGAGCAGAAAATTGTCCTCTGTTGCCTGTTTCGTAAAAGACAGACACAAATATCATTCTCCCGGGTTCAGATATCTCTCTTTCTCTATCTATCTATCTATCTATCTATCTATCTATCTATCTATCTATCTATCTATCTATCTATCTATCTATCTATCTATCTATCTATCTATCTATCTATCTATCTATCTATCTATCTATCTATCTATCTATCTATCTATCTATCTAACTCTGTCTCTGTCTTTCCCTTACTCTCTGCGTGCATGAAAGTCGATCCGACTTGGCGAAGCATGTATTACATGCGTGCTGCTCTTAGTTAACAAGCCACACGTGAATATAACCAATCACAGCCATGAGTCTGTGGTGCGAATTTGGATCGAGTATTTGTAGACTGGGAGACTGGAAATTAGAATTTGATGTTTGTGAAATTTTAGGGTCGAAAGCACTGCATGGTCCCTTTGAAAGGGCATGTGTTTTTTCTGTGGTTAGAGATTGATAATATATGCAAGCAGCTGCGTGAACGCTTGCAAGTACTTTCATTTCCTCGATAACACGACAGTCATTTCTTGTGCAAAAATACGTTATTGAAACATCATTCTTTAGAAACAGCACATGAAGTGCTGGTTATGTAATCGTGTCACAGCTCTTAAAATTCAGACTTTAGAAGCAGCATTTCACCAATCACATTATAGTTGAGTCGTGTCAATGATACGTGCTGTATAAAGAGAGCACCCAAAATGAAACATTTGGATCAAAATGCCATACAGTTAACAGGCCAAGCAACAGTTTCTACCAGACAACAGGCTTTTAACTTTAACTAATCAATAAATGTCTATTAAACTTAAAAAACAAGTTTTTTAACAACGTTGGACCAATCCTATTGTAAGAAATATTGATATGTCGTCATGGGTAATAAAGGATTCCTTACGAAGTGCTTTTGCCCGAAAGTCGATTTTCCTGCTCCTCGGATGATGTCTGACCTGCTGTGCTTTTCCAACACCACTCTAATCTAGACTCTGGTTTCCAGCATCTGCAGTCCTTGATTTAACCTAATAAAAAAAGGCGGCAGTTGAACAACGACCCCAGGGCTAGCTGCCATCCAATAATAACCCTCAACTTCCAAGAGAGATTCATTGATTCTCACAGTGTTCTCTGTGACTTACAGAAAGTACCATCTTAGTGACAACGGTACCAATGGCAAAATTAGTTAACATTTTTGACAGAATTGACAGAGAAGGCACAGAACATTCTGAAGACACATAACCTGGCTGTAACTTCGAGAGACTAAATGCTAATTAATTTTTAAGAGTGGGAATTATTGGAACAGCACACCATAGGATTCTTGTTTTATTCAGGAAGTTAGGGATTCAAGGATTTATTTGGTTTGTTAATAGTTTTGTTAATTTGTTCAGTGTTAGAGTCAGAGAAATAAATTGTTACTTGTTGATTTTACAGTGAGTGCCAGGGATTTATTTTGTTTAATCACTGGAATTTGCTGAAAAGCAGGTTACATCCATTTTACAGATTGTGTGGTGAGGTTGTCTTCTTTGGATGTTTTAGTTCTCAGTGGGGGAGGGGGCAACCTCCACTTTATAAGAGTGTTTAGCAATGAATTAGAGAACACCTCTTGAACTCATAAATGAGTCTGCAGACTGACTCAAGAGTGGAACTGTAAGATATTCAGTTGACAATGTGAAAGGTACCACTCAAGGCATTCGTTGTCCTGATGCTTATAGGTCCTGAAGAAGGGCTTATGCCTGAAACGTCGATTCTCCTGCTCCTTGGATGCTGCCTGACCTGCTGCACTTTCCCAGCAACACATTTTCCAGCTCTGATGCTTATAGGGCCCATGATTTCTGATACGTTATTCGAAGCTTCCAATATTGAAGGTTAGTGTATTGCTTGCATTGGAACATTATTGTTGGTACGTGAGAAGACCATTCAGCCCCTCCGTTCTTATCTTCCATAATATTTCATCAGCATTCAGATCAAGCCAAAACACATTTTGGTCAGGCAAATTGCACCTTTATTTCGACTTAAATCTTGGTGCTTCCTTATTGGATTGGAATAAATTTCAAATTTGATTTGTCAACATTTTTCCACTGGCTTCCAATTCTGCCAGTCCTCCGGGCAATAGTCAGTGTCTTTCCTCATCTTATCTACCCATCATTCCCTTCTAAGTGACCATCTGGGCATCACTTCCTTTAGCAGGTTTTACAATTCCTCCAAGTATGAATCCTTGTACCTTAATTCAGAATGGGCAGACACAAACAAAGACTGAATCCAAAGGATCGATGAATTGCTACAACACAGAATGTCGCCACTTGGTCCATTGTTGCTACTTCTGCTTCAAAAGAAGATATGAACCCGGAGCAGGGATAGGCCATTTAGTCCCTCGAGGCTGTTCCAACATTCAAAGTGATCATCACTGATTTCATCTCTGCCTCAACTCCACATTCCAACCCGTTCACAATTCAAATTCTGTCTGCCTCATCCATAAATTGACCCACTGCATTTTCAGATAGTCAATTCGACAGATTCGTCAGCTTTGCAAGAAATAAATTCTTATCCCCTTTGTTTTAAGTCTGTTTCCCCTCGCCTTAGAACTATGATCTGTCATTCTAGATAGCACCAAATGACTGTGTGCGTGTGTGTATGAGGGTGTGTGTGTGTGTGTGTGTGTGTGTGTGTGTGTTTGTGTGTGTGTGTGTTGATGGTGCTCCCATTCTGGATGATGCTATGAGCTGGTACTCTACCACTCTTTTGTTGCTAAATATCGAATTGTTGTCATCTTCTGCCGCAAACAGTGCAGTAGCGTTGTAGGTCAGCAAGAGGTATTACATTACATTAGACACTGTTATGACACGGCAGTGAACATTTCAGCTAACCAAACTGAACACAGAGAAACGATTACCTCACCACATAATCTGTTATAGTATGATTTACAGAGAAATCCCAAATTCCATTATTTCAAGAAAAAAATATCAACTAATTCTTCAACATTAAACAACAACTATTTATAATTCTAAGTCTAAATATCGAATTGTTGCTAAATATCGAATTGTTGTTATCTTCTGCCACCAACAGTGCAGTAGTGGTAAGTCAGCAAGAGGCATTACATCACATTAGACACTGTTATGGCACGGCATTAAACATTTCAGCTAACTAAACTGAACACAGAGAAATGATTACCTCACACATAATCTGTTAAAGTATGATTTACAGAGAGATCCCGAATGCCATTATTTCAAAAAAATAAATCAACTAATTCTTCAACTTTAAAACTGAACATTAAACAACAACTGTTTATAACTCTAAGTCTCTTTTCTCTTAAAGATTTGGTACCTCCCCACAACTCTATAAAAATATACTGTCCAATAAAAGCCTATATTAAAATAACATTCTTAATTTCAAAAGCACACAGCGGCTGTCGTCGTCAGTGTCTGTCATGTTTCAGCTGTAGATCTGACTGGGTCGTCTTCAGTATCTTGCTGCAAAGATGTTTCATACGAAAAAGGTACCTTTGATTGTGAGTGGGTTGAATGGTAGTCTTTTGACGCCAGTTACTCTCTAACTCACAAAATGCTTGCTTTTTTGTATCCGAAGCATCAGACAGTCTCATTGATTCTATATGGAGAGTAGGACAAGTCTTAAACAAGGAATCAAGGGTGCTAAACTGGTTATGAAATAGCTTTAGCAAGTAGAATTAAGGAAAATCCCAAAACGTTTTATTCTTATATAAAAACCAAGCGGGTAACAAGAGAAAGGATTGGTTCACTAAAACATAATGAAGGAAGGCCATGTGCCGAACCTGAGAGAATGGGTGAGATTCTGAATGATTACTTTGCATCAGTGTTCACTGAGGAGAGGAACATGATAAATCTTGAGATTAGAGATAGAAGTTTGATTAGTCTGCATCACGTTGGCATAAGTAGGGAATATGTGTTAGGTATGCCAGAGATTATTAAGGTGGACAAATCCCCAGGAGCGGATGGGATCTATCTCAGGTTGCCGAAGGAGGCGAGAGAGGAAATATCTGGGGCCCTGACAGATATCTTTGTGGCATCCTTAAATACAGGTGAGGTGCCAGAGGACTAGAAGGTTGCTCATGTTGTCCCCCGTACAAGAAGGATAGCAGGGATATTCCGGGTAACTGCTGACAAATGAGCCTGACTTCGGTGGTGGAGAAGTTGCTAGAGAGAGTACTGAGAGAGAGGATCTATTGATATTTAGAAAAAAATGAGCTTATCAGTGCTAGGCAACATGATTTTGTGCGGGGGAGATTGTACCTTACCAACTTAATAGAGACATTAGTGGAAGTGACCAAGTTCTTAGATGAAGGAAGGGCTGTTAACGTCATATATATGAACTTTAGTCAGGCATTTGATAAGGTTCCCCATTGTAGACTAATGGAGAAAGTGAAGTCACATGGTGTGCAGGGTGTTCTAGCGCAGTGGTAAAAGAACTGATTGAGTAACAGGAGACAGAGAGTAGTAGTTGAAGATAGTTTCTCGAAATGGAGAAAGGTGAACAGTGGTGTTCCACAGAGGGCAGTATTGGGGCCACTGTTGATTGTCATATACATAAATGATCTGGAAGAGGACATTGTTGGTATGATCAGCAAGTTGCAGATGACACAAAGGTTGGTGGAGTAGCAGACAGCATAAGGGCCTGTCAGAGAATACAGGAGGATATAGATTGACTGTAGAGTTGGGTGGAAAAGTGGCAGATGGCTTTCAATCCAGACAAATGTGAGGTGAATTCATTTAGGCAAGTCTAACACTAGAATGAATTATGCAATGAATGGAAGAACCTTGGGAAAAAAGTTGATAGGCAGAGAGATCTGGAAGTGCAGGTCGATTGTACCCTGAATGTTGCTGCACAGGTGGCATATGGTATACTTGCCTTCATTGGAAGGGGTTTTGAGTATAAGAGCTGGCAAGTCATGTTAACATTGTACAATACATTGGTTCGGCCGCATTTAGAATACTGTGTACAGTTCTGGTCGCCACATTACCAAAAGGATGTGGACGCTTTGGACAGGGTGCAGAGAAGGTATACGAGGATATTGCCTGGTATGGAAGATGCTAGCTATGAAGAAAGGTTGAATAGGTTAGGTTTATTTTCATTAGAAAAAAGGAGATTGAGTGGGGACCTGATTGAGGTTGAAAAAATCATGAATAGTATAGACAGGGTGGATAGAGGCAAGCTTTTTCCCAGGATGAAGGATTCAATAATGAGCGCTCATGCTTTCAAAGTAAGAGGTGGAAAGTTTAACGTGGATACACGCGGCACATACTGCACGTAGAGGGTGGTGGGCGTTAGGAATGCGTTGCCAACAGAGGTGGTAGAGGCAGGCACAGTAGATTCATTTAAGATACGTCTGGACAAATGCATGAGTAGGTCGGGAGCAGGGAGATACAACTGCTTAGACATTGACCGACAGGTTTAGACAGTAGATTTGGATCGGCTCCGGATCAGATCGCTGAAGGGCCTGTCCCTGGGTTGTAAATTTTCTATGTTCTTTGTTCTTTGTTTTGGCAAAACAGTAAGTTCAAAATCGAATGAGTTTTCCTATCCTGGAGCATAATTTAAACTGATCGGTTAAATTTGATTAGTTGTCAACATAACAAAAAAACCTCAGGTAATTGGTTCACAGTCAAATGTTACATTTTCAGTTTTCCAATGTACTCTGAGACTGCAAGTCAGTCACATGATAGGTGCCTGCAATCACGCAGTGGAGATCAGTCTCTCTTAAAGGTACATTGCACACCTTCAACCTCGTAACACGAGAGACAACCAGTCCTGCCAACAAAGATAAAAGCATGTGAACACAAACACATATATACACACTAATTCAGAAACACATAATGACACATATCGGCGTCTTCTCAGCACTGTTATCCCATTAGTGATCCCTTTGCTTATTGAGTGAGGCTGCCAATGAACATGACAGTTTCTGCGCTGTTAGAGGGATAGTATGTAATGTCACAAGGCATCTTTTGGTATCCCTCTTTCGGAATTTAACCATCCGGACAGTCCTTGATTTCTGAGGAAGTGTTGAGTGAGTAGAGAGCAACGAACATCACAATTTGTCCTTCGAAACACGTAACCAGTGATGGATGTATAAGCACTGTGTTTTATGTTGACCAGAGAGTATCCAATCCTCCTCCGTACCTTTTACCTTAGTCTGCTGGACACACTTGCCTCATTCCTGAAGAAGGGCTGAGGCCCGAAACATTGTTTCTCCTGTTCCTTGGATGCTGTCTGACCTGCTGCGCTTTTCCAGCAACACATTTTCAGCTCAGTATCCAATCCTTGCTTAATCTGCACTTCCCCTCGTTAAGCAAGTAAACGCAACTATACTCCCATCAGGTTTCAATCCTGGTTCTCTCAGGTTCTCCTCTCAGAGTAAGTACAGCAAAAGTTCTGATCTAGACATACTTTCAATTTTCATCATCTGTGTAATCGTGGAACATTTAGCACGAAGATCATACGAAAATTACCAAAGATCTTTAACTACAGAAGACATTGTTATGGATTTCATGCTGTTTGTGGGAACTTGCTCTGTACCGTGGGCCTCTCTTATTCCCACATGACACATCAAAAGAACAGAGTGCCATCAACTGAAGAGCTTTGGGACATTGCGATGTGATTTCAGGGACCTTATGTTATTCCTTGCTTTCCACTATTGCACAAACCTGAATTACTCAGTGGTCTGAAGCCACATGGACGTTTTGTTCACACACAGCCCGATGATGGTTGGCTACCATGGTTGGTCACTGGTATTTTCTGAGACACTGTTTCAAGCACTGTTTCCTTCTCCACGAGACGTCAGGCCTTAAAGGAGCGATTTCATTCTCCAGTATTATTCAGTTTCCAACTGACTTTAGATCACTACTTGAAACTTTATCTATATTAATCTGTACGGTCTTTCCACAAACAGTACAGAAGATTCACAAACAGAATCAGGAGACTGAAGTAACATCTGTGCAACAATCAACTTAATTTCAATTCACTTTTTTTTAAAAAACGGCCAGATTATTTGGCAGAGAAAATGGCGAAAACGTGTTGGTTGGTTGATTTGATTTCTTGTCACGTGTACCTAAGTACAGTGAAAAGGCTTGTTGATGAACAGTACAGGTAGACCATAGTAGCAAAGATGCGCATATCACAGGAGGAAAAAGACACTTGGACAGAGTAAGACACGCAGGCTACACTGCACAGAACATGCACTTTACAAAATCAAAAATTACTTGAGGTTACAGTGTCCGTTCATCAGTCTAATACGGCAGGAAGAAGCTGCTCTTGAACCTGTTGGTGCTGGTCTCCAAACTTCTGTAACTTCTCCCTGACAGCAGAGGTCGTAGGAAGCATTTTCGTGGTTGAATGGAACTTTGGTGATGTTGGCAGCCTTTTTGCGTCAGCGAGACACGTAAATGGAGTCCATGAATGGAAGTTTGGCTTCCATGCTCATCTGGGCTGTGCACACAACCTTCTGCAGTATCTTATCGTCCTGGTCAGAACAGTTGCTGTACCAGGCTATTATCGACCTGCCAAATTTCCTAGCCTTCCTTACCTTTTAAGTGCCGAGTAATAAAACTCAGTAGACAGTAGGAAAAGTAAGATCCACTGAATTAACTAAAAATACACCCTGCTACACTAAGACCAACTCAGGCAGGGGGTCAGAACAGAGAGATTCAGGGTAAATTGGGTGGGGGTGGATATAGAATGGCAGAAAGAGGCAGAGAGATAGTGAAAAAAAGACAGAAATCGAGAAGAAAAGGCCAGAGAGAGAGAGAGAGAGAGATGGAGAGAACGAAAATAAAATGGCACCAAGATAGAGAGAGAAATTACAGGGAGAGGAAAAACTCGTTTGTATTTCATACATCTCCTTCTTGGGGTGATGTTGAAGTTGTCATTCCTCTCTCTGTTACAGCGAAAGCTTGTGTTCTCTTCCTGCTGCCAAATCGAACGTGAGAAAATCTGTTTTACGATACTTGTTTTCAAAAAGTGTGTGTTTCAGTTTGCCAATATATTGGAACAGTTGCTGTTTCGTAGTCAAATAATCTAGTACACTGTTGGGTTTTCCAATACAATCAATTTAATCCAATTCTTTTTTTCCTTTGTCTTCATTGTAACGGCAGGTTATGAAGAAAGTGTGTTTTGCTTCAAGCCCACGACTTTGAAAAAATTGCATCCAGAACACAATTCCTTACATTTGTCTTTAAAATTAAGAAAATAAATGGAGTGTACACTATCTTCTTAATATACCTTGATGGGTTTTGGTCTGGTCCAAAAAAAACTAGGGGCTCAGCCTGGATCGCAACATTCAATTTCAGATCGGATTTGGCAGCATTAGATTAAAGACAGGAACAGTTATTGTTAGAACGATCAACAAAGAAAATCACAGCACAGGAAGAGGTCCTTCGATCCTCCAAGCCTGTACCGATCCAGAACGTCTATCTAATCCCTACTTTCTAACAGTCTGTATCCCTTTGCTCCCTGCCCGCTCATGTATCTGTTGAGACACACTTAAATGACGCTATCGTCGCCCACCGGTCCACCACGACCATCTCCCCCTACACTACCCCATCATTATCCGTGTGCTTATGCAAGGATTGTAAAATCTCCCCAATGTGGCTGAAGTGACTACATTGACAGGTATGGCATTCCACGCCCTTACCAAACTCTGCATAGAGAACCTGCCTCTGACATCTGACTTAAATCTATCACTCCTCAATTTGCAGTTGTGCCCCCTCATATAAATTGACATCATCATCCTTGGAAAAATACTTTCACTGTCTACCCTATCTAATGTTCTGATCATCATGTATGTCTCTATCAAATCCCCTCTCAGCTTTCTTCTTTCCGATGAGAACTGACCCAAGTGTCTCAGCCTTTCCTTAAAAAGACCTTTCTCCAGACCAGGCAACATCCTGGTATATCTCCTCTGCACGTTTTACAATACTTCCATATCCTTCCCTAAATATGGCGACCAGAACTGTATACAATACTCCAAGTGTGGCTGCACGAGCATTTTGTATAATTGCAGCATGATATTGCAGTTCCGGAACTCAATCCCCCTACGAATGAAACATAACACACTGTATGTCTGCTTAACAGGAAAATCAACCTGGATGGCAACTATCAGGGATCTATGTACATTGACTTCAAGAACCTTCTGCACATCCACAGGACCAAGAATCTTTCTATTTAATCAGTACTCTGCCTTCCTGTTATTCTCCCCAAAGTGCATCACCTCACATTTAGCTGCATTGAACACTATTTGTCACCTCTGCCCAATTCTGCAGTTTATCCAAGTCACCCTGCAACCTGTAACATTCTTCCAAACTGTCCATTACTCTACCAATTTTAGTGTCATCTGCAAAGTTACTATCTCCTCTAAACGTTTCCCCTCTGACCTCGAACTCGTGACCACTAGTAATTGAGTTGACCACTCTGGGAAAAAATTTTCTTGCTATCCATCCATATGCACCTCCTCATGATTTTGTAGCCCTCACAGATATGCTGGTGTTCTCTTTTCACGTGTTTCATTCGGTTGCTTGAAATGGGGCGCGTGTTGCACAATAAAGGCATTTTGAGTCACTTCAGTGTTTCCAGGCGTTGGGAGCTTCACAAACAGTAAGCAAGATCATGCTTTTGCAATTGTTAGGCAAGCTGGCGTTGGGTTGGCCTTTGTCTGCAAAAAGGGGAGGCAATTGCAGCAACAGCACCAAATTCTAAGATCGCAACAAAAGCTATTGGATTCTTTGTAAGTTGCGGAAAATAAAATGAAAGTGTAGCAGCTTGAATTAGAGGCAAAAGAAAATGAAAGAAGTGAAACAGTCTGAGTTACTATTGAAAGCAGAGGAAAATCAGAAAGAGAAAATCAATCTAGAAGGGGAAAAAGGAAAGGAAAGGAAGGACCCAGCTGAACAAAAGGGAAAAAGAGGAAGTTTGGAACTTGGAAGGTTAGAACTGAAAATTCAAACTTGATTTAAAAATAGTTGAGATCGACCTGAAGGTTTGGAGGAGCGATGATGGCAGTGAGGGAGTGCAATCCCATTGTGGCCAAAGGCCTGGTGGGGATGTATCTAAATATGTCCAAGTGCTGCCACGTTCGACACCAAGCACACGGGAAACTTTTTCATTTTATTTGATACAATGGCTGAACAAATAAAATGGCCAGCGACCGTGTGGGAGTTGTTGTTTTAAATAAAATTGACAGGGACATCAAGTGAGGTGTGTGTGGGGGGGTGGGGTGGGGGGATAGCATGACTAACAGAGGAAGCATCTGGGGCATGTAATGAGGTGATGGAAGTCATTGTAAGTGCAAATAAACCAGTATACTAGAGGCATGCCGACAACATTTTAGTAATCTAAGGAGGCAACCTGGCCAAACCGGTGGTTAAGGGAAAAGGAGATCTCACTGAAGATAATAAAGATATTTTACTTCAGGGTGAAAAGAAACACTTGAAGGGGATCAGTTATTTTACTGTAATAATGTAGACCACTTTAAGTCGTTGTGTTGGTGGTTTAGAAAAAGCACTGAGAACACTGGAAAGTGCAAAAACAGAATAAATCAGTGAGTTTTCTTAAAATAGTAAAGCACAGTGAAAGCTAAAAAGCTGCACCAAATGCACAGCCCAATGGTTTTGATTGAGAAACAAGTGCCAGATCTCTCTAAAGAATTTACTTGCATGGGTAAGGTTGACTCCTGTATGTCAGGAGGAGTAAGTCGAGATAGGTAAAGGGTGCGGAAAATGTGTTGCTGGAAAAGTGCAGCAGGTCCAGCAGCATCCAAGGAACAGGAGAATCGACATTTCGGGCATAAGCCCTTCTTCAGGAACCTGAAGAAAGGCTTATGCCCGAAACTTCGATTCTCCTGTTCCTTGGATGCTGCCTGACCTGCTGCGCTTTTCCAGCAACATATTTTCGGCTCTGATCTCCAGCATCTGTGTAGGGGGTAGTGTAATTTTTAAACAGTTAGCTGCCTTTTAGTCTTTTCTACCTCATAGTAAACACAAGCAGACACTCAAAACTGTTGCCGGACCTCCACCACGTTTATATGAATGAAACAGTTGTAACAGCTTTCCTCGATAGTTGAGAGGCCGCCCTTAACCACAGTTGTACAACATCATCCATATAAGAAAAGAACAGGAAGCTCAAACACTGATTGGCCAAGTGAATAACAAAATAATCGCAGGCACCAGAACCCAAATAAGGAAAACAGTGGGGAATGCTAGCACTCGTTGGTCAAGGCAGCAGTAGTAGACCCAGCCCACATATACATGTATATAATGCGTGGAGATTACTATGCTTGTGTGTGTGTACCTTTGGGAACAACACCCGACTTTGCAAAGTTGAATGAAAAAGTTTTGGACAGACTCCTCCGTGTCTTTGTTCCTGGGAAGGGAAATAAAAAGTGCCGTAGATGGGGCTGGACAGCCACTTATCTCGCACAATTGGGGGCTCGTCCGGGATGAAAGAATTATTGCCGGGAGGGACAGTCTCTTCGGCTCACGGATCAAGCCTGATTACAACAAAGACGCGTCTAGTATATATTTATACTTCTCACTGATCAGTTTGGTCCGTCGGCCGTCGGCCAAGAGAGGATGTGACCCGGCTCATTTAAAAATAATTTTGAATCCTGGAAAAGGAACACACGGACGAGTGCTGGGACGACCGGTTAGTGACTATACACGGGGGTACACACATTTAAAAAGGCCAGACAACTCCGTGCACGGATCAAGGTAAGAGATTCTTTTGTTCTTCCTTGTTGGCCGCGTGGTTTTGACGGTCATCTGTGAAAACGCTTTGGGCGTTTAAGACCAGGACCGAAGATAAACCACGGGAAATTGTGGTTTTGACGGTCATCTGTGAAAACGCTTTGGGCGTTTAAGACCAGGACCGAAGATAGACCATGGGAAATCAGACTTCTAAGGAAAAGTCAGGGAAGACTGCAAATGGGAAAGAAATACCCCCCGATAGTCCATTAGGTCGGAAGTTAAGTCTATGGACGGACAGTAGTAGAACGAAGGACTTAAAGAAAGAGACCATGATAAAATATTGTTGTTTTATATGACCAAAGAACCTATCCACGCCCCCTCGGTAGTTTGGCCCGAGTATGGGTCTGATGAAGACTGGGTGTGCCAAATCCTAAATGTATATGTTAACAGAAAACAACCGTTTGACCCAGAGGAGAGCAAATACGCCGCCGCCTGGTTGGCGGGCGACGGCGAGAGTCCCACGCGTCTCTATCCTCTGATTCCCCAAACAGACCCGAGGAAGCCCCAGAAGTCTTGGGACATCCTCACCGACGGTTTGCCACCGTCTTCCCCGCCCCCGTATATACCACCCGCGCACGACCAGGCGTCCAGCGCGGACCTCCCTTCTGCGACGGATAATTCCGAGTCCCAGCAGGCTACGACCAGTGAGGAAGGGACTGCTGGGGGGGGCACAGGAGGGGGCGCAGAACTCACCCCAGGCACTAGGAAATCAGTCCGACTCGAGATGCAGAAAGGTCGAGAAGAGGGATTGAGAGCTGGGAGGAGTGACAATATTGAACAGCTGAACCCCTTACGAGAGGTGCCGTTTGGGAACAAACGGACCGGGTTCGTAGTACAACCTTTAAATTCTGGGGATATCCGGCAACTCCGTAATGAACTACCCCGTCTACTGGACGACCCCGTCATTGTGGGAATACAATTGGACCAATTTCTGGGGCCCAGTATATACACATGGGCTGACCTGCAGGCCATGATGAGAATACTATTTAATTACGATGAAATTGTTATGATCCGGAATAGTGCAATGGCCATTTGGGATAGGGAGCATCAGGACGGCCCTCAGCGTGGAGAGCAGAAGTACCCCTTAGAGGACCCCCAGTGGGATCATAACGACGCGGGGGGACGGGCCAGTATGACAGACCTCAGAAGCCTTATAATCAGGGGGATCCAAACCTGCATGCCCAAACAGCGGAATTTAGCAAAAGCATTTGAAGTTGGACAGAAAAAGGATGAATCCCCGAGTGAGTTTTTAGACCGTTTGCGGGAGTCCATGCGAAAGTATTCAGGTTTAGACCCCGATGGGGAAATAGGCAAGGGCATGCTTAAGGTGCACTTTGTGACTAAGTCATGGCCTGACATTCAGAAGAAATTACAGAAAGTGGAGGATTGGGCTGAAAAGGATGTTGCAGAATTATTACGGGAAGCACAGAAGGTGTACGTTCAGAGGGATGTAATGAGGGAGAAACATAAGACAAAAATGATGGTGGCAGCCGTACAGGAAGCTTGTAAGTCCACCGGGATGGGGGAGGGAGATTATGGGGTGGAAAGAGGAACGTCGAAGAAAAGTTGGAGAGGGAGAGAAGCGAGACGGGGCAGAAGTGAGAGAGGAGGATCTTATGGAATTGAGCGCCCTCAGAAGGCCGGATGTTACCATTGCGGGAAACTGGGACACTTCAAAAGGGATTGTCCCGAGTTTAAAAGGGAAAGAGAAGGGATGTATGAAATGGAGTGTGAACAAATGGATTAGGGAAGTCAGGGGAGGATCGGAACACGGGCCTACCAAGAACCCCTGGTAAATTTACGGGTGGGCCCATTTTGACAAGATGTTACCTTCTCAGTTGACACAGGCGCCGGCAGGTCCTCAATTCCCCTCCATCCGAGGGGGGTTGGCTTCCAAGCTAAAACATTAAACATTTCAGTAGTTAAGGGTGGGGTTTTTAGTGACAGTCACTACTCCCCACCAGGTTAGAACTATCCTGAATCAGAAGGCCGGGAGGTGGCTGACTGACTCGAGGATTCTGAAATATGAAGCCATATTGTTCGACCGAGAAGACCTCCGAATAGAAGTCGGGGGCTGCCAGAACCCGGCGGACTTTCTTTGGAAAGGGGAAGGGGAGGAGGAACTGGAACACTGCTGTTCAGACATAATAGAGTACCAGAGTAAAGTGAGGGAAGATCTGAGGGATACCCCCTTACATGCAGGTAGGCGGTGGTACATTGATGGGTCCTCTCGAGTGATAGATGGGAAGAGACACAACGGTTATGCAGTCATTAGTGAGACTGGTTGGGAATTAGTGGAAAGTGGACAGCTACCGAATGCCTGGTCCGCACAAACGTGCGAATTGTACGCCTTGCACCGGGCCCTGAGGAATTTAGAGGGAATAGCCGGGACAATCTACACTGACTCTAAGTATGCCTTTGGGGTAGTACACACCTTTGGGAAGATCTGGAAAGAAAGGGGAATGATAAATAGTAGAGGAAAGGAGTTGGTCCACAAGGAACTAGTAGCCATGATCTTGGAGGATTTGTTGCTGCCACAAGAGATTGCTGTAGTACATGTGAAAGGACACCAGAAAGACGATAAAATAGAGACCCTGGGGAATCAATTGGCAGATGAACAGGCAAAATTGGCTGGGATGGGGAAGGAAGTAATAAACTGCCTGGTAAGGATTCCCCAGATATCCGAAATTACCGAAGTGCCCACGTTTACTGACAAAGAAGAAACTCTTCTCGCGTCTCTGGGGGGTACAAAGGATAGGGAAGGCAAGTGGACCTTACCCGATGGCCGCCAGCTACTAAATCGACCGTTGACGCGGGACATTATTGCCCGGCTACACCAAGGGGGTCACTGGGGCGCCCAGGCACTGTGTGATGCCTTCCTGCGCCGATATGCTCACCCTGGTCTGTACACGGTAGCCAAGCAGGTCACAGGAGATTGCATAACATGTCGAAAGATTAACAAAAGGGGGCTGCGGCAGCATGCAAGACAAGGGGTAGGAGTCCGGCCTATAGGCCGTTTGAGTATGTCCAGGTAGATTACACTGAGCTCCCCCCCATAGGTCGCCTGAAGTATCTATTAGTAGTGGTAGATCACCTGACAGGATGGGTGGAAGCTTTCCCCACTACCACGGCAACGGCAACTCAGGTTAGCAAGATGCTACTCGAGCAAATCATCCCACGATTTGGGCTACCCCGCGCAATTGACTCTGACCAGGGGAGCCACTTCACCTCGACCGTCCTCCAGAATGTAGTGCAAGCAATGGGGATTGACTGGGATTTGCACACCCCCTGGCATCCCTCCTCCTCGGGCAAGGTCGAAAGAATGAACCAGACCATCAAAAAGCAGCTAACCAAACTCACTAGTGAAATCGGCCTGCCTTGCACCAAATGCCTACCCCTTGCCCTGTTGCAAATTCGCACCCAGCCAAGGCGGGATTTGGGCATCTCCCCTTTCGAAATGTTATTTGGCCTCCCGTTCCATGGGCCGAAGGGGGAACCTCCTGTATTCGAGTCTCGGGATATGTTTGTGCAAAAATATGTGGTGGCTCTGGGGTCTGCTCTATCTCGTTTACACCAACAGGGACTTTTGGCACAGACGCCGCCCCTCGAGTTTGCGGTGCACACCGTCAAGCCGGGTCAGTGGGTCCTGATTAAAAGCTGGAAGCAACGTACCCTCGAACCAACTTGGGACGGTCCCTTCCTGGTACTTTTGACGACCGAAACGGCTGTCCGTACGGCCGAAAAGGGCTGGACACATTACACTCGAGTCAAGGGACCAGTGCCACAACCGACGGAGGACGAACGAACCTCTCTGACAAAGGCATCTAAGGAACTGAGACCCTGAGAACGAACTAATCGGACTTTTGCGAGTCTAAAGGAACTGTGCCCTCGGGCTACGGGTGTCGCGGAAAAAAAAAATGCGGTCAATCGTATTGTTAACTTGCTATGCCATTATCCTTGGGCTGGGTCATAGTGTGCGTGTTACCCAATTTGGCCTCCGGATGAAACAAATAGAGGACCGTCAGTGGTTCACCATCTCCGTGCTTTCCAACCAATCAACACAGACATTTAGCTTAGACCTATGTGAGTTGGTGCCCTGTAGGACTAAAAGTCAACTGAATCAAACTAAGCAGAACCGAGAGAGAGAAAGGGGATTCCAGGGTCAGACGTTAGTATTACAATTGCATGGTAGGGAAGGCCTAAATAGGCCTCCAGCCCCCGGGGTCCAGGCTATGGTGTCAGTTGTCCGTGATCCCATCACCCCTGGACGTGATTGTGGGCAGAATCAGTGCAATCCGCTCTATCTGACCATAAAGAACTTGGAAAAGAACGGGGCGAGCCTTAATAGAACAATACTGGGTATTAGAGTTGGGGGCCAGGCGAGATGGGGGGATGCAGCTGTGCTGCACGTATATCACGGTCATTGAAGCTGAGTCTGGGGGCTCATCCACCACTGATAAGCAGGAAAAGATTAGAATAATTGAGACGACGGATTTGGAAAAGACCTTTGAAATAGAAACGGGATACGGGGAGGCGAATGCCTGGATGGAATGGGTCAAATATACTGTGAGGAGCATGAAAAAGAGTGATTGCTACGCATGCATGAGTGCCCGCCCTAACCCTCAGGTGGTCCCATTCCCGCTGGGATGGGAGAAACACCCACGAGCCATGGACTGCATGATAAGGCTGTACCAGGACCGAGAGGCCTGGAACGACCCCACTTGTCGACCCTTGAGTTTGAAGTTTCCCCCCGTCAGGTCTGAGGGGGCGCCCCGCCCGCCATCCTTCTCAGGGGTAACGGGTACGCACCAGGCCTGCGTCTCTCGGACGGGACTACAGTGGGACGACGATGTGGGGACATTTGACAAGTGCAGCGGACAAATTCGGCTGTTCAATGAAACTACCGGGGGCGGGAATTACTCCCACATTCATGTGCCTAGGGCAGACCTCTGGTCGTACTGTGGTGGGAGGGTTCTGCGACCGACCCTGCCCCAAAAATGGACGGGCACTTGTGCGATCGTTCAATTGGCCATCCCATTCATCCTGGTATTCGAAAAACAAGAGCAACCCCGTTCTAGTGGAAGAACTGAGAGAGCTTTGGATACCTCTTTTGATGATAACATATATTTAGATGCCATAGGGGTCCCCAGGGGTGTTCCTGACGAATACAAGGCTAGGAACCAGATCGCGGCGGGTTTTGAGTCGTCACTGTTCTGGTGGGTGACCATCAATAAGAATGTGGATTGGATTAATTATATTTACTACAATCAGCAGAGGTTCATTAATTATACCCGGGATGCAGTGAAAGGAATAGCAGAACAACTGGACGCCACTAGTAGGATGGCGTGGGAAAATAGGTTGGCCTTAGACATGATGTTGGCAGAGAAGGGGGGTGTTTGTGTCATGATAGGCACTCAGTGCTGCACTTTCATCCCCAACAACACAGCCCCTGATGGGTCCATCACCTGCGCCTTGGATGGACTCACCACATTGGCGGACGAACTGGCCGAAAACTCAGGCATCGACTCTGGCCTCAAGGACTGGTTGGAAGCTTGGTTCGGTAAATGGACGGGGGTGGTCGTTCCCTTTCTTGTCTCATGTATAGTGGTGGCAGGAGTACTCACTGCCCTTGGGTGTTGCGTTATTCCCTGTGTCCGGGGATTAACTCAACGACTGATCGAAACCGCCCTTACTAAGAAGGATGTTCCCTATGGGCAGGTTGAACGAATAAATCTCGAGATGGAACAACGTGAATCCCTCTTGGGCGGGGGTAGTATTAGAGAAGGGCAGTTTGATGAACAAGCTCGGGAGTTATTAAATGCCGTGGAGAAGAAACTTACGGTTGAAAAATTACAGGCCGTAAGAAAAGACACGGGGGATTTGTAGGGGGTAGTGTAATTTTTAAACGGTTAGCTGCCTTTTAGTCTTTTCTACCTCATAGTAAACACAAGCAGACACTCGAAACTGTTGCCGGACCTCCCCCACGTTTATATGAATGAAACAGTTGTAACAGCTTTCCTCGATAGTTGAGAGGCCGCCCTTAACCACAGTTGTACAACATCATCCATATAAGGAAAGAACGGGAAGCTCAAACACTGATTGGCCAAGTGAATAACAAAATAATCGCAGGCACCAGAACCCAAATAAGGAAAACAGTGGGGAATGCTAGCACTCGTTGGTCAAGGCAGCAGTAGTAGACCCAGCCCACATATACATGTACATAATGCGTGGAGATTACTATGCTTGTGTGTGTGTACCTTTGGGAACAACACCCGACTTTGCAAAGTTGAATGAAAAAGTTTTGGACAGACTCCTCCGTGTCTTTGTTCCTGGGAAGGGAAATAAAAAGTGCCGTAGATGGGGCTGGACAGCCACTTATCTCACACATCTGCAGTCCTCACTTTCTCCTCATAGGTAAAAGGTGGTAAAGTAGGTTACATGTGGCACATTGGCTCAGAGGTTAGCATTGCTGCTTCACAGCGCCAGGGACCCAGGTTCCATTCCAGCATCAGAGCGATTGCTTGTGTGGAGTTTGCACATTCTCCCCGTGTCTGCATGGCTTTCCTCCAGGTGCTCAACTTGCCTCCCACAATCAAAAGGTGTGCAGGTTAGGGTGAATTGGCTCGGCGAAATTGCCCATCGTGTTCAGGAATGTGTACGTTAGGAGCTTTAGTCAGGGGTTAATATAGGATAGTAGGGTAGGGGAATAGTTCTGTGTGGGTTAATCGGCAGACGTTCAGTGTGGATTTGTTGTGCCAAATTGTCTGTTTTCAGACTGTAGAGATTCTACGAATCCGTATTAGAATATTTAAGAGAAACGGGAGCAAGTCAATCTTTGATGGTGAAAAATAAGGAGTCAGATAATTCAGAAGGAGTATTGCCTGAAAACGTGGTAATAAGTGGTGAGAAGAGCAGGGCTCCATTACATAAAGTTAGGTTACACAGTCTGATGAAAACTGGTGAAGTGGTACTGAAGTAATTGTGTACAATTCTGGCCAGCACACTACAAGAAGGATATGGATGCTTTGAAGACGGTACAGTAAAACTTTATCAGGATGTTGCCTGGGTTGGGGGATTTCAGCTATGAAGAGAAGTTGGATGGACTTCTTTCGTTTTCACCAGAACGCAGGAGGTTGAGGGGCGATCTGATAGATGTTGATATCATTGTTGGACAGAGTGCAAAGTACAAGGCTTTTTCCCCCAATAAAAAAGAGAAACTCTCGGTTCCAGAAATACATTTTATCCTTGGTAATGATATGGTTGGATCACAGGTGGGAGGGATACCTACTGTGACTGAAACGCCAGTGGAATATCAGACAACTGAAACGTTACAATAAATATATCCTGGGATTTTGAGTCAGAGAGTCATTAAGCAAAGAGTCAAGCCCTTTAGTCGAAACAGTCCCATGTCGAGATGAATGTTCATCCACTCTAACCCCATTTCCCTGCCCCAAGCCCATCTCCTTCTCAACATTCCCTATCCGTGTACTTATCAAAATGCCTTTTAAATGCCTTTAATGAACCTGCCTCAACCACTTCCACTAGCAGCCCCTGCCAAACTCAGTGTTGCCCCTCAGGTTCCCATTATTCATTCCCCTCTACCTTAAACTGACACCCTCTGGCACTTGGATCCACGGCCCTGCGAAAAAAGACTGATGAGTGCATTCACCTATTACATGTCTCCCATGATGTTAAACACTTCTATAAGGTCCTGCCTCGGTTTCCCACCCACTGAAGAGAAATATCCTAGTTTGTTCAATCCTTCCCTGAAAGTCAGACCATTGAGTACATGCAACATTCTTGCAAATGTCGCCTGCACTGTTTCCAGTTTAATAACATCCTTCCGATAAGAAGATGGCCAAAACTGAACATAATACTTAGATGAGATACCCTACAGCATGGAAATGGACCCTTCGGCTCAACAAGTACGCACCGACCCTCTGAAAGTAATCCTCCAAGACCCATTCCTCCTATTTACCCCTGACTAACCCACCGAACACAATGGGCAAATTAGCAAGGTCAATTCACGTAACGTGCACATCTTTGGATTGTGGGTGGAAGCTGGAGCACCCGAAGAAAACACACGCAGACAGGAGTAGAAAGGGCAAACTCTACAGCGACAGTCACCAGAGGTGGGACTCAAACCCTGGTCCCGGGTGCTGTGAGGCAGCAGTGCTAACCACTGAACCACCGTGCCACGCCAATGCTCTCAGTTGTGACCTCACCAATGTCCTGTACAACTGAAACATAACTTCCCAACATCTATACTCAATACACTGACCTTCTTGCCTAGCCTAACTGTTACTCCACTTTCAACACATGAACTCCAAGGTCCCTCTGTTCTACTACACGCCTTAAGACCCTACCATTCACCCTGAAACTCCTCGGACAAAATCAGAATTGCAGATGCTGGAGATCAGAGTCGAAGGTGTGCTGCTGGAAAAGCAGAGCAGGTCAGGCAGCATACGAGGCGCAGGAGAATCGAAGTTTCCTGCATAAGTCCTTCTTCAGCCCTATTACCGATGAAGAGCTTTTGTCCAAGACATCAATTCTCCTGCTCCTCGGAAGCTGCCTGACCTGCTGTACTTTTCCAACACCACACTCTCCACCAAGAAAATCCTACCTTGATTCGACTTTCCAACATGCGAGACCACACACTTAATTATACTAAACTCCATTTGCCATTTCTTGGCTCACTTCCCCAGCTGATAAAAGTCCTGCTACAATTTCTGTTAAACTTCCTCACTGTCCACGAAACCAGTGACATCTGTAAACTTCCTAATTATGCATGGCACATTCTCATCGAAATCACAGATGGAGATAACAAATAGCAATGGACCAGCACCGATGCATGAGGCACTCCACTAGTCACAGCCCTATCGTCCGAGAAGAATCCTTTCAATATTACACTCTGCTTCCTAAAATCAAGCCAATTGTTTATCCAATTTATTAGGTCTCCATGGATTCCATGCAATGTAACCTTCCAGAGCAACATACCAAGTGGAACCTGATGAAACGTCTGACTGAAATTCACACTGACTATGCCTACTGCCCAACCCTCGTTAATCCACGTTGTCACTTAATCAAAGAACTTTGACAAATTTGTGAGGCATGATTTCCCACTCACAAATTCAACTCCATCTCAGCCCTTAATGCTCTGGCAATCCAAGTCTCTGTTGGAAAAATTAAAATCAAAAAAGGAAAACTCTTTTGTTCCTGCATGTCTCCCCAGTCTTCCTGCATATTTATTCATCTAATTCCCATTGACTCTTTGGGGACCTATAGTAAAACCGCAACGATATCATCATCCCCTTCCTACGTAGGTCAAGCAACAAAGCCTAGCTGGATGATACTCCAACTATTTTGCCTACTGCTGTGGTACTCGACTTAATGAAAAACATAATTCCACTACCATCCTTACATTTGGTCTGTCCAATCTGAAGCACCTGTACCCTGTTACATATAGATGCCAGTGCCGTCCAGCCCTTCACCATGTTTCTGCAACGTGTCTAATTTCCCAGTCTCATGTCATAATCCACACCCGGAGTTCATCAGCCTTACCGTTTAGCCCTCTTGCACTGAAATAAAAGCAATTGAAGTCAACAGGCATTCCACGCTCCCTGTTGTGTTCCAGCAAGGATTTTACTGTTCAACCTGCTATTTCTGATTATTGTATCTCCTTCCAGCCTTGCACTTGCATCCCTGCTGTTGAGGATACCACCCATCATTCATCGCTTCCAAATATTTATATCGAGCACCCTTTTGAAATCTTCTATGGAATCCTCACCACTAATCTCCCAGACAGTACACTCCAGTCCTGATAACTCTCTGATTAATAACTCTGAATGGGAGAACATGAGGGGTGTATAGGAGAACAGGGACCTGGGGAGCTTTATGCAGATCAAAACAAATCTCTGATTGAAGACCTTTCTCCTCATCTCATCCTCAGCTCCATTGCTGGCAATCTTGAAATTGTCATCCCACTTACTGACCCAACAACACGTGAAACCAAAATATCCTTCCTTACCCTGTCACAAGTATTCACAACATTGAAAACGCGAATGAAGTTTACTCTTTTTCGCGCAGAGTAAAACAAACTCAGTTTCTCTATTTTTTTCTCTAAAATCCCGCATTTATGGTTGCTGGTGCACACTGCTTCTACTGCACTTCGGTGCTAGAAGGGTGGGTAGATAAGTTACCCACCAAGTCTACCCACCAAGTGGGCTGCTTTGCCTGGAATGGTGTCAACTTTCTTGAGCATTGTCTGAGTTACACTCGCTCAAGCAAGTCAGAAGCCTTCTATTGCACTTCTGACTTGGGCCTTGTTAATGGTGTAAAATATTTGGGGAGCTTCAACGGCTCTGAACTGCTTTTGAAACCTTCGTATTGAAATGGCAATATTTATACTTTATTTAGTTTCAGATCAACAGTAACCGTCAGCACATGAATAGCGTGCATTTTGAGGCAGAGAGAAGCTCCCTGTCTTTAAAATGTTGAATTTGGAACATCTTGACGACCGCTCCACACTATGGTGGAACAGCGTGTTCCAGTAAATGTATTCAGTAATCATGAGAGAGTGGTTATTGTTTCTGTGCCGGCAAAGTGCGTTGTTTAAAGGGACTTTGGCAACTTTAACGTTCACTATGTCTTTCCCCTTGATATTTATGTGGTTTGTAATGGTTGCTTCTCAAGAAATATTAGTTCCCTTCTGCCAAGATACTCTGTACACTTCACTGGTAATTACGCAATGGTGTTGTGGATGGAGTGCTGTTGTAAGGACTTAGAATTCAAGTTGGCAAGGTGGCCGTTTCAGCTATATTTCAGATAATACAAGATGGCTCACAGGGTCTGATAGTTACATATAACAGATGGTCCCAGCTAAACTCGTAGTCAGCCTATAGATAAAATGGATAAGATGAGATTCTCCGCTGGAGGAAACAATATAGAAGTTATCAGCTCTCTGTTCTCAGGGCATAAACATACAAAGACTGGCATATGCAAACTGCTAGCTGAAGAGGTCTCTGAAAGGTACTATCTGTGGGGACTTTGCGCAGAAGAACATCAAGGTCAACCTGGAGAAAATCTGCGGAGGAAAATCTACAAAGGCAAAGATCACTGGTTTGAAACTTTATTTTCAAAAAATCTTAATCAGGGTTTTTTAATCGGACTAGTAATGTAGATTGGGAGGTAAAATATGCTTTTAAGAGCAAGGCGTTGGACGGCACAGTGGTACAGTGGCTGACACTGCTATCTTACAGTGCCAGAGACCCGCGTTCAATTCTCGGCTCAGGCGATTGTCTGTGTGGAGTTTGCATTCTTCAGGTGTCTGTGTGGGTTTCCTCCCACAGCCCAAAAATGTGCAGGTTAGGTGAATTGGCCATGCTAAATTGTCCGTAGTGTTAGGAGAAGGGATGATTGTAGGGGAATTTGTCTGGGTGGGTTGCTCTTCGGCGGGTCAGTGTGGAGTTGTTGGTCCGAAGGGCCTGTTTCCACACTGTAAGTAATCTAATCTAAAAAGTAATTGCTGGTTTTAATGATCTCTGTTGCACTTAAAAAATAAAGTTGTTAATTTTTGCTTTAAATCACCTCTGGGATAATTCTTTGCCGCTCTAATTTTAACAGATTACAGCACAGTGTGAATCTTTTCCTTATTGCTCTTTTAAATTAGCAGAGGTGTTTACCCAGTTTTGTAACTCCTTCTTCTTCTGAACATGTTGCAGAATTCACTATGCCAACTGAAGATCCAACTTTTTCATAAATGTTCTCAGTATTTTACCTCTACGAATTTTATAGGCAGTTGCACCTGCATTTCCGCCAACCACGAAAGTTTTATAACTCTTCTAAACCTATTGCCACTTTATGTATATTTGTGCGCATTGTTTTCTGATCCCTTTTATGATGGAGAATGGTTTCCGCCTTTCTATACTTCCGATGCTCCATATTTTCTTGTTTTACATAAAGTCTTGTCTCCTCTCAAATATCTTCTGAGGTCAACAGCCACCATCTGCAAATTCTCTGTTCATTACTGAAATTCAGCAGTTCAGCCAACTTCCTGCAGTTAAGCCAACTTCTCTGCATATTCTGCGAAGGTCCTTTTTATTCCTGTAGTGTATATACTACAACTACAAGTGGTGTTCTAAATGTGGCCTAACCAACGTTATATATAGTTCCTTGGTTCTCGTGAACCCCATGCCTCAACAAATTCGATGCCTCAACTAAATTAGAAGTATGGCATGTGACTTCTCAATCACTTTAACCACGTGTCCTGACATCTCAATTTCCCACTGCACACGTGCACGAAAATGTCCTTCTGATCTTCGTTACTTCCCGGGAAGCTCACTTTCATCATGAATTCCGCTACTTGGTTTACCCTGGCCAGTTGTATCACCGCACATTCATCCAGATTGAATTCTGTTTACCAAAGATCTGCCTATCTAGCCAACCATCTATATTACTTACCACTCTTTACTCTTTCATTGTGCATTTTATGTGCTCGAGTGTTTCAATGGCATCTTTGCTGTGACGTTTTTAGAACTCCAATGCCACTTTCCAAAATAAGTAAAAAAAAGAAAGAGTGTTCTAAACATTTATATAATGGGCACATTCGATGATTGCTCTTCTTCATCAGAGGTATTTAGGGATCTAATTGACTCATTGTCCACAAATAGACAATACCTTCGATTCCACATCGTCTGCCCCATGCGCCCACCATTGGTCATTTACTGCCTGAAAGCATTGTGGTCACCGCTGCTTCCATGCAAACATCAAAATACAGAGCGTGAGCTTTTATCATAAAGTGTTATAATTGGGTTAATTATGTAGGTCACACCATGCGGCCAAGGCATACCTCATGGAAAACCTGAGACGCAATCAAAACATTAATGCCAATGGAGCAGCAGCTGCATTATTCTGTTTTCTTGTGCGATAATTGCGATGACTTGAAACAGCTGACATATTAACTCTCTCCCCAGAGCACGGGTGTAATGTATAAGTAACATATCTTTTGTGTAGTGCCCTACATATTCAGGACCTCTAATAGAAATGCATGTATCACCGAAAAACCTATTGTTTTCCATTTATTATCCAGTCCTTGCAGCTATCGGGATTCTCGGTATAGTATGTCTATTGTAATTCATTCATAGTTGTGTGAATCATTGATGAGCTGAAGTACCGGTCCCATTTGCAAGAAGCATGTCTCCAAGCTGCAAATTTTCTTTCTCCTGCATCATGGGACATGTACTCCACTTCATTTAACCACGTTAATTCTCCTCTTCAACTCGATATTTTTGTGCACTTTTGTCGTACGTTCTCCATGCAATTTGCATAATGTAACCCCGTTAATCCTCGAAATGCCGCACTTTTACCAGGGTTTTTTTTTCCATGACAATATGGCCAACTTTATGAGCATTTCATTGATTTCATCACTCATTTTCTAATGTATTCCATCCGCAAAGCAGTATGTGCTTGTATTTTAATGCGACCATTGCTCCTTTCTGTGAATTAGCATTCTCGCATTAAAATGTAAATACAATATTGTCAATAAAATGTTGCCATTCCATTACTGTCCTGTTATAGGTTTTAATATGTGATCTTCTCCTGGCATTGATAACAAGATGCTTGATTTCACAGGCTGTTATGATAGTGTAAACATTATTCAGCAATATGCTAGTACAGTTAAACATTATGAATTTTGATGTTGTTAGCAAAGGTGTAAAGGATGCTATATTCAAGCCACATTCATTGAAGATATATTTTCACATTGTTTTGACAAGCATAGAATTATGTCTTGCATTATTTATAATGGCAAATTGACTAATTCGATGAAATAACAACTTGTTTTGAAATGATTTATTCCATCGCTAATGACGTAAGATATTTTTTCCAGGAGGTTTAGTAAACACCAAATGTTTGTCTGATATGTACGCATTGCAAAAACGCTCAGCATACGCGTCAAGCTCGAGGAGCGGAACGTTTACAAACCCACTGCCGCAGTTAATCTATTTTCGTAGTTTTGAGGTGTTTGTCGTGTTTTTGCATTAATGGCTGCAGGTCCAGGATTCATTGAGCTTCTGACACTCAGAAATCTTTCGAATGTTCTGGTCCTCACTGTTATATCTGTTCTGTGAACGGTCAGTGGACTAGAAACTTGAAATGAACAGACTGAGTTATCTCCACAGATGCTTTGAGATCTCATGAGTTTTGCAGCAATGTCTGCTTTCGTTACAGCGACCTCAGAATTTGTTGAAGATCAACAAGAGGTGACAAGTGTCTAACGCATAAAACCTTAATACACATATCTAGCAAGGGTAGAAAGACTCGAAACTCGAGGTAGTGTACAGCAAACTAGCGAATTATTGCATGATAGAAATCTTTTTTTTGGATGAGTGAGATCTTATTGGCTTCCCGTTTTAATTCCTCAAGCTGATAGCGATAATCAAACATGAAGTCACTTGTAGTCTGGCTGTACTTTTGCTTGTCTCAGCTTAATTTTCCTTTTGACCAGGTAACATGCTGATATTTCCAATAATTAACATTATTCAAGTAATTAATTAGACATGTCAATTACTAATTCTCATCGTTAAGCAATCTGTCTCTTGATCGATTCCATATGTGCTTCTTTCTAGCAAATTCAACATTCCTACGAGGTTCCAATGAGTTTTTGTCCAGGACAACCCATTGACTGTTTGGACTATTTACAGACTGTAGGAGAAAATGTGGACGGCAGATGCTGGATATCAGAGCTGAAAGTAGAACATAGAAAAGTACAGCACAGAACAGGACCTTCAGCCCACGGTGTTGTGCCGACCACTGATCCTCATGTATGCACCCCCACATTTCTGTGACCATATGTATGTCGAAGAGTCTCTTAAATGTCCCCAATGACCCTGCCTCCACAACTGCTGCTGGCAACGCATTCCATGCTCTCACAACTCTCTGTGTAAAGAACCCGCCGCTGACATCCCCTCTATACTTTCCTCCAACCAGACTAAAACTATGACACCTCGTGTTAGTCATTTATGCCCTGGCAAATAGTCTCTAGCTATCGACTCTATCTATGCCTCTCATTACCTTGTATACCTCAAATAGGTCCCCTCTTCTCCTCCTTTTCTCCAATGAACAATGTCCGAGCTCAGTCAACCTCTCCTCATAAGATAAGCCCTCCACTCCAGGAAGCATCCTGGTAAACCTCGTCTGAACCCTCTCCAAAGCATCCACATTTTTCTTATAATAGGGCGACCAGAACTGGATGCAGTATTCCAAGTGCGGTCTAACCAAAGTTTTATAGAGCTGCAACAAGATCTCACGACTCTTAAACTCAATACCCCTGTTAATGAAAGCCATTTTAAGGGATCTATGTACCTGCATCCCAAGATCCCTCTGTTCCTCTACACTGCCAAGAATCCTATCCTTATTCCTGAACTCAGTTTTCAAATTCGACCTTCCAAAATGCATCACCTCGCATTTATCCAGGTTGAACTCCATCTGCCACCTCTCAGCCCATCTCTGCATCTTGTCAATGTCCCACTGCAGCCTACAACAGCTATCTAAACTGTCAACGACACCTCCAACCTTTGTGTCATCTGCAAACCCATCCTTCAATTCCCTCATCCAAGTCATTAATAAACATTACAGACAATAGAGGCCCAAGGACAGAGCCCTGTGGAAAACACTCACCACAGACTTCCAGGCAGAATATTTTCCTTCTACTACCACTCGCTGTCTTCTGTGGGCCAGTTAATTCTGTATCCAAACAGCTATGTTCCCCTGCATCCCATTCCTCCTGACCGTCTGAATGAATCAAATGCCTTGCTAAAGTCCATATACACCACATCCACACTTCGACCCTCATCAACTTTTCTCGTCACATCCTCAAAGAACTCGATAAGGTTTGTGAGGCATGACTTGCCCCTCACAAATCCTTGTTGACTGCATTTAATCGAACCATGCTCTTCCAGATGGTCATAAATCCTATCCCTCAGAATCCTTTCTAACACCTTGCAGGCGGCAGACATGAGACTTACTGGTCTGTAATTGCCGGGGATTTCCCTATTTCCTTTCTTGAAGAGAGGAATTACATTTGCCTCTCTCCAGTCCTCAGGTACGACTCCAGTGGAGAGCGAGGATGAAAAGACCTTCGCAAGTGGCGAAGCAATTGCATTTCTCCTTTCCCAAAGCAGCCGAGGACAAATCTGGTCCGGGCCTGGCGACTTGCCAATCTTAATGTTTGACAACATTTTCCTCTATTCAGCTTCCTCTATCAGCTTTCTCATCAGCTTCCTCTATCTCGATCCATTTCAGCATGCACACCTGCTCTTCAAAGGTTTCATTCACTACAAAGTTCGTTTCTTTCTTATAGACAGAAGCAAAAACCTCAGTTAGGGCTTCTTCTACCTCCTCAGACTCCACACGCAAATTCCCTCTGCTATCCCTTATCGGGCCTACTCTTTCTTTGACAATTCTCTTATTCCTCACGTAAGTGTAAAATGCCTTTGTGTTCTCCCTAATCCGTTCTGCCAAACCTTTCTCGTGCCCCCTCCTGTCTCTCCTCAGACCATTTTTCAGCTGCTTCCTTGCCTGCCTGTAATCCTTTAGAGCTGATCTTGACCCTAGCTTCCTCCACCTTACGTAAGCTACCTTTTTCCTTTGACGAGAAGCTCCACTGCTCTCGTCATCCAAGGTTCCTTTATCTTACCACTTCTTGCCTGTCTCAGAGGGACATATTTATTCATCACTTGCTACAACTGTTCCTTAAACAGTCTCCACATGTCTCTAGTGCCTTTACCATGGAACAATTGCTCCCAATCCATGCTTCCTAACTCATGTCTAATCGCATCTTAGTTTGCTCTTCCCCAATTAAATATCCTCCCAGTTTGCCTAATCCTCTCCTTCTCCATAGCTATGTAGAATATGAGGCAGTTGTGCTCACTGTCACCAAAATGCTCTTCCACCACAAGGAAGAAGTGCTCATGCTCGAAACGTCGATTCTCCTGCTCCTTGGATGCTGCCTGACCTGCGCTTTTCCAGCAACACATTTTCAGCTCTGATCGCCAGCATCTGCAATCCTCACTTTCTCCTAGAAGATTCCTGAAGAAGAGCTCATGCCAGAAACGTCGATTCCCCTGCTCTTTGGATGCTGCCTGACCTGCTGCGCTTTTCCAGTAACACATTTTCAGCTGTTTACAGACAGTGTCAAGAAACCCTCCTGAATGTTAGGTTTAAATTCTGCCCCATCCAAACCTCGTATTAAGCCATTTGTTGTTGTTCCATCGTCATTCACTTTTATGCAGTTGACCAGAATTTTAATTAATTTTATTGATCATTAAAGCACAAACATTATTGCACTTACTACAGTGAGGGCAATTCAGGTGGGTTTCTTTTCACAGTACGTAAACAATCTAATAAGGGAAGGCGTTATATCAGACAAAAAAAACATACTGCTTTCCAATTTAGGATCATGCTGCAAACATATAAGTTTCATACACTGTCGTGGAACTAAGTTAGTTTTGCTGGGATTTCAACAAGTTACATTTGTAAAGTTTCCTTCTGTCCTTCACTTCCCTCACTTTTTATCTATTTTAGCGAATTCATCAGTAATTGCCATACTGCCTCGAAGAAGATGTGGTCTCTCTGGATGTATCACCTATTACCTTGTGTCCATGGCAGTTACAGATTTCCTTGTCATGATCCTTGCTGTAGTATTGAACCGAATTGCTGGAATGTTTTTCCCATCCAGTTTTCTTTTCATCACGCCGATATGCAGTCTCCGTATAGTCCTGATCTATATTGCCATAGATAGCTCTGTTTGGTTAACAGTTGCCTTTACATTTGAACGATTTGTGGCCATATGTTGTCAAAAATTGAAAACGAATTACTGTACTGAAAAGATGGCAGTGCGTGTTATAATCGTTGTTATGGTGCTTGTTTGTGGAAAAGATACCTTTTTATATTTTGTCTATGAGCCTGTTTATATCAGTGACAATGTGCCCTGGTTCTGCGTTTTAAAATTGGTGTTTTATACATCACCTGCATGGATCACATATGATGTAATTCGCTCGATTTTAAGCCCTTGTCTCCCATTCATTCTGGTTTTATTGCTCAATGCTCTGACAGTAAGGCACATTCTCACGTCCAATAGAACTCGCAGGCGATACTGCACCAGGAGCAATGGAGAAAATCAGAGGGATCCAGAGATGGAGAAACGGAAGAAATCCATGGTTTTACTCTTCGCCATCTCGGGCAGTTTCATTCTATTATGTTCACTATTTTTCGTAACCATTCTCTACATCCGGATAGGGAAAGTTATATATTTCTCAGGGTCCAATTTCGATGGATCATCATTTAATTTGGAGGAATACGGATATATGCTTCAGTTTTTGAGTTCCTGCATTAATCCATTTATTTATGCTGGGACACAGAATAAGTTTAGAACAGAATTGATTAATGGAGTGAAGTATCCAACTAGTCAAATTATGAAAATATTAAACTTGCGAAAAAAATAAATTCAATCATGAATTATACTTTGATTCCATCGAATTCCATTAAATTAGTTAATCATCAAAGGCTCTGACAGTAAGGCACATTCTAACATTCAACAGAACTCGCAGGCATCTCCGCACTAGGAACAGTGGAGAAGATCAGAGGGACCCAGAGATGAAGAAATGGATGTTTAACTTTATTTGCTCTAATTCTATGAAGGTATCACAGTGCGGAGGACAACTGGGACTGATGTGATGTATCTCGATTTATAAATGGTATTTGACAAGGTGCCGACACAAAAGTCTGCTGCATGAGGTACAAGTGCAAGTTTGTGGTTTGACTCCACAATTGTGCATGATTCACGGAGATGTCTTGGACTTGGAGATCACACATACTTTGTCAATGTTTACAGATGACACCGTCGCAGAGCAAAGTGTGGAGAGGACTCTGAACGTTTGCAGAGGAAAATATTTAGATACCTGAGTGGGCAAAGATCTGGGAGATGGAGTACTATGTTGATAAATGTTAAGCTATCTATTCTGGGAGAAATCATGGTTGAAGGGCATTATTTGAACGGTGAAACAATTGTAAAGTGCTGCTGTGTCCTGGAACCTGGGTGTCCTTGTGTATGAATCGTAGAAGGTTGGTTTGCAGATGCAAGAGATAATTGAGAAGGAAAATACAATTTTGTCCTTCATTGTTAGAGAAATTGAGTTTACATGCACTAAAATTATATTGCAGTGGTGCCGGGTGCTGGTGAGGCCACACACAGAGTAATGCGTGCAGTTCTGGACTCCATAATTGGGAAGAATGTACTGGCACTGGAGGGGTACAAGTGAGATTCACTAGGTCGATGCTGGATTTGAGAGGGTTGGGTAATGCGGACAGCCTGAGTAAACTCGAATTATATTCATTGGAATTTAGATGATTCGGGGGATCCTACAGAAGCATATAAAATTATGAAGTACTTAGATAAGATAGAAGATGGGCTTTCGGTTCCATTATTGTGCGAAATTAGATCAAAAGGGAATAGCCTCAAAATAAGGGGGTGCATATTTAGGACTGGATTCAGGAAGAATTTCTTCACCCGAAAAGTTGAGAATCTGTGAAATTCCTTGTCCAGTGGAGACTTCATCGTTGATGGTAGATTATTTTTGATCAATAAAGCACTTAAGGGTATGGTGACATGGTGTGTAAGTGAAGGTGAGGTCTTGTGAAGACCAGTCCATGTTCTTATCAAATGGAAGAGCTGGTGTGGATGGCCAGATGGCCTAATCCTGCTCCTATTGACACACGTAATCCCTTCTAAGGTACAGACAATTTGCAACATTTTTCATGCGAGTAAAACTAAGAAGGTGCAAGCAATGTTAATTCCTTATGGGAATCCACATTGTAAATGTTTCAATTACAGTTGTTAGTGGGATTTTTCGCGTAGATTTTTGTCTGGCACATTAAACTTCTTTTGAGCACTGGAGTACAAATAGGGTCGGAATCTGGACATCACAACTTGGCCAGGTGTGAGTTCTAAGTTTAAAATGACAGAGTACAGAAATCTTATGTCAATATAGTTTAACATTCCGAATTGACCTACAAGATCACATAACAATGTATGTTTAAGCGTGTAAAACTCTTCAATATCGACATTGAAAAATATTTGGCCGTTTAGAGTTAATAATGGCTCAGCTATTTCTTCACAAATTGCTTCTTCTTTGATCATGGATCAGGATACATATTACCAACCTAAATATTTCACGTTCTGATCTACTGCTGTTATGATGGCGGTTATATCCATTTTGTTCTCTGATGTGCAGAATGTGCAAGCATTCAAGAGACGGAAAGCAGAGATGATTACAGTGCCCATCACCAAGGAGATTGTGTTAGAAAAAACTGAAACATCTGGCAGTGGATAAACCACTTGGACCATGCTCTAGATTTCTGAAGGAGACAGCTGGCCAAGCTTTTGTAGTGACCTTTCAGGTATCACTGGAGTCAGGGAACGTCTCGGAGGATTGGAAATCGCTAACGTTACACCCCAAACCCCCATTTAGAATGGAGCAAGGCAAAAGACAAGAAATTAAAAGCTGATTATCCTTTCTTCAGTCATTGGTAAGATTACTGAGTCCATTGTAAAGGAAAAGATTTCTGAATAATTGGAAATGCATGCTAAAATAGGGCAACGTTAGTATGATTTCATCAACAGGATATTATGCCTGAGAAGTCAATTAGAATTTCTTTGAGGAGGTAACGAGTTGGTGAGAGCAAGGAGAACCAATGGATGTTATCGATCTGGACTTCGAGATGGCTTTTGATAAAGTGCACACAGGAGGCTGCAGAGTAAGATAAGTGTACATGGTGTTGGAGGAAAGGGACAAGCGTGGATAGAAAGTTGGCAACCTGGCAGAATGCAGAGAGTGGGGATAAAAGAATACTTTTCCGGATGGAAGCCGTCGATTAGTGGTGTTCCACAAGCTCAATGTTGGGATCAAAACTTTTCACTTTATGCATTAATCATCTTGCCAGAGAAACTGGGAGACTTCTGGCTACGTTAGCACATGAGAAAAAGAGAAGTAGAGGGGAAAATAGTATTGAGGTGTTGGGGAGGTTGCAGCGATATTTATACTGGTTAGGAGAGTGGGCAAAAATGGGGCGGCTGAAATGTAACATGGGCAAGTTTAAGTTAATACAGTTTAAAAGGAAGAGTAGAGGCATGAAGTATTTGCGAAATAGGGAGAAACCCTGAATTGCAAAGGGACTTGGGAGTCTTAGGCCAGGTATCTCTTAAGGTAATTTTGAGGTGAGGTCAGTTGTCAGGAAGGCAATTAAAATGCTGTCATCCATCTCCAAAGGAATAGAATATAAGAACAAGAATATACTTCTGAGACTTTACAACTTTGTGGCCAGACTACAATCAGAGCATACTGAGCAATTTTGGGCCCATACTCAGAAAAGATGTGTTGGCCCTGGTGCAGGACCTGAGGAGAGTCATGAGAATGATCGCAGGAATCAAAGTCCCGTCATATAGAAATGTTTGATGACTAGATTGTACCTGATGGAGTTTAGAAGGATGGGGTAGACGTTGCATCCGATTGAAACTTACAGAATACTAAATGGGCTGGACAGAATGGACGTTGGGAAGGTATTTACATTGGCAGTAGAGATGAGGACCTGAGGGTCTTAGAGCAAAGGGAAGAGCTTTTAGATCGGAGGTGAGGGGAAACGTCATTAGCCAGAGAGTGGAAGGCTGCAGACGCCAGGTTGTTGAGCATATTTAAAGCAGATATATAAGTTATAGGTTGCCAAGGGATTCGAAGTTTTCTTGGTGAAAGTGGAAAATGGGATTGAAAAATCAATCAGCATAATTGAATTGGGGAGCAGACTCGATGGGTCAAATGTCCTAAAAGGTGGATTATGGTCAATGGTCGAATGTGACTTTGTTGCATATGCCATGTTATGTGATGGTCCAGCAAATGAAGGTACCTTCACTGAGGGAGTTTGAAAAAAGACAATGATGCAATGTACACGAATTGAGATGGTGATGCTTCGGTCTCGTAGATACAAGAAGATACAACTCCCCCCTACCCCCCAACCCCGTTAGGCAGGGGTATTCTAGCTCTATCCCCACCCCATAACGGAATTGGAGACCATTCAGTTCTTTGATGCTCCTTTGCCATTTAATAAAGTCATGCTGATCTGTGGCTGACATCAATATGCATGTTGTGGGCCTTGATTTGTGCATAGAAACAAAAAATGTCGATCATTTACACTTTGACGAAGAGAGTTCCTAACTTTCAGTATCCTTTGCTTGGAGAACGTTTTCTGACATCTCTCGAGTTTGGCGTGACCCTAAATCATAAAATATTTCCATCTTTATAGATTCAGAGGTAATAGTGTATCTTTATCTATCATGCAGTTCGCTAATCATACGCTGAGAACCTCAATTGGATCGCGTCCCAACATTCTTGATTATAGTGAATACAGTCACGGTTTTATCTAAAATCCCCTCATAATTGAATCCCTGAAGTCCTGTCATTATTTCAACCTACATACTGTGAACCGACATCCGCAGTAGTACATCCATCTGAAGATAGGTTTTTTTTAGATTTGATCGCAGTGATGTCAGTGGAGTCAAAGTAGAATTTTATGTAACTGCAGCGCTCTGCCTCTCTTTACATCAGCTCGTCAGATATTATAACTAACATTACATTGACTTATTGACTTCTTTGTGCCTGATCGTGGCATTTATTATGCAGCTGATCAAGAAAATCTCTTGGACATTTAACTTTGTGTTTTCTAAAGAATGTCATTGATTTCAAATTTTTCTTTGTGAATGTTTACAACATAGAACATTAGAGTATAGTAGAGGCCCTTTGGCCCTCAATGTTGCGCCGGCCTGTGAAACCAATCTGAAGCCCATTCAACCTACACTATTCCATTCTCGTACACATGTTTATCCAATGACCATTTAAATGCTCTTAAAGTTGGCGAGTCTCCTACGGGGCAGTGCGTTCCATGCTCCTACTACTCTCTGATAAAGAATCTACCTCTGGTAATTGTCCTATATCTATCACCACTCAATTTAAAGCAATGTCCCCTCGGGCTAGCCATCGCTATTCGAGGAAAACGGCTCTCACTGCTCAACCTATCGAACCCTCTGATGATCGTGTATGTCTCAATTAAGTCACCTCTCAGCCTTCTTCTCTCCACTGAAAACAATCTCAGGTCCCTCAATCTTTCCTCGTAAAGCCTTCCCTCCAACCCAGGCAACATCCCAGTAAATCTCCTCAAAACACTTCACAAATCTTCCACATCCTTCCTATAATGCAGTGACCAGAACTGCATTCAATATTCCAAATGTGGTCACACCAGATATTGCACAGCTGCAGCATGGTCTCATGGTTCCAAAATTCAGTCCCTCTACCAATAAACACCGTATGCCTTCTTAAGAACCCTATCACCATGGGTGGCAATTGTCAATGATCTATATACCTGGACACTGAGATCTCTCTGCTCATCTGTACTGTTCTGTTGGAAGGGCAGATCAGGAATTATGGTAGTAAAGACAAGGGAAACCCCCTCTGACCCACCCAATACCTGGGATCCTCTTGTCTGCTTGACCACACTCCCGTAACATAAAATCAGATTGGGTGGAAGTGGAGGAGGAGGAGAGACAGACAGGGACAGGGAACGGAAGACCCACAAGAGGAGGAAGAAGGGGCGGTTGACGGGAATGTTGCTGTCCCCGACCCTCAATCCTCAACGAAAGAAAGGGAAGATAAAGTAGACATAGGGGATGTCTCCGGAGTACCTAAACCAAGGCCTAGCAGAGGAAAACAAAAAATGGGCAAGAGCAAAAAAACTTATCCCCTTCGGGAGGTACCAATTGGGGACAAAGAGATTGGGTTTGTAAGTGCCCCACTCAACAATGGGGAGGTCAAAACATTTAAAAAGGAGATGAAGTTCCTGGCTACGTATCGGGTAGGGTTGTCTGAACAAATTGATCAATCTTTGGGGCCCAATCTGTATATATGGACAGTGTTATTGTCTATTTTGAATATACTATTTACTGGAGAAGGTAGGGGCCTTATACGAGTAGCAGCCATTAAAATATCGGACCGGGAACATTCCACTGGGGATGGGGATGCTCGACAGGGAGAGACGAAGTGTCCCCTCAGAGACCCCTAGTGGGACAATCAAAACCCAGATCATAGAGAAGAAATTAGGGAATTGAAAGACCTGATTCGAAAAGGAATAAGAGGCAGTTCCAAAGTCGCAGGATTTGACTAAAGCCTTTGACGTTAGACAGGAAAAAAATGAGACGTCCTCAGCTTTCTTGCAAAGATTAAAAGACTCAATGCGGAAATACTCTGGAATGAACTCTGAGAACCCAGTGGCACAGGGTCTTTTGAAAGTATATTTTGTGACAAAGGCATGGCCAGGCGTCCAGAGAAAGATACAGAAGATAGAAGGGTAGAGCGATAAAACATTAGATGAATTGTTAAGAGGGGCACAGGAAGTGTTTGTAAAGAGAGAGGATGAGAGACAAAAATAGAAGTTAAAAATGATGGTAGCGACGTTTGACGAGGTAGTTAAGAATAAAATGGAACTAATAGTAAGCAACCAGAGCGGCGGGTGGCAGTATAAAGGACAGAGAGGAAGAGCGAGAGGGAGCGGACAAAGCGGAGCATTTGATAGAGGGCTCGGGCGACAGGGGCAGAGATGGAAGTCTCCACAGGCAGGATGCCATTATTGCAGAAAGATAGGGCATTTTAAACCGGAGTGTCCTGATCTACAAAGGGAAGAAAGGACAATTCTGCTTATGAACTTTGATGAAGAATAAGGTTGTCAGGGGTTCTGCCCCCGGAGACCCACCAGGAACCCTTGATAAACTTGAAGGTGGGACAATGTAAGGAAGAGGTAGTCTTCCTAGTAGATACGGGTGCAGCACTGTGATCGCTGAATTTTAAACCGAAGAAAGTAGGTATGTCAAGAAGATGAATTAGTGTTTCCGGGGTAAAAGGGGAAGGATTTACTGTTCCAGTATTTGAATCTATCATGTTAGAAGGTCCGAAGAATAGAGTCACAGGGGAACTATTTTATATCCCTGATATAGGAAGTAACTTACTAGGGAGAGATTTAATTATCCTCTTAGGACTGGAGATTGGCATTCAGGAAAAAGAAATAGTTGACAAATGACAATGTTGGCAGAGGATGTGGAGAAAGAGATAGACCCTATTGTATCAGCCAGAGAAGGGAATCATGGAAGACTACAGATCCCTCCCCTAGAAACAAATTTAAAAAGGTCAGGGGACGTTGTCTGTGAACCATCCCAAGGTAAACGAGGACTGCAGCCAGTAATTGAGGGACTGATTAGAGATGGACTGTTGGAGCCATGTATGTCTCCCTATAATACCCAAATTCTATCAGTGTGGAAATCCGATGGAACTTATCGATTGGTGCAGGATTTGAGAACATTAAATCGAACAGTAAAGATCAGGCACCCAGTGGTGCCAAATCCCTGTACGTTATTAAGTAAGATCCCTCATGACCACAAATGGTTTAGTGTGATAGATTTAAAGAATGCCTTTTGAGCGTGTCCCTTGGCGGATGAAAGTAGGATTTATTTTGCCTTTGAATGGGAAGATCCCAAAACAGGACAGAAACAGCAATACCGGTGGACCTTGCTCCCCTAGGGGTTTACAGAATCGCCAAATCTATTTGGATAAATGTTAGAACAAATATTGGAGAAATCTAGCAGCCCCAAGGGAACTGCCCTCTCACAGCATTTAGATGACCTCTTCGAAACAGGAAAAAGAAGAGCAAAAGCAGTAGAAGCCACTAACAAATTATTCAATTTCTTGGATCAGCAGGACTGCGAGTATCTATGAACAAACCACAATATGTGGAGTGAGAGGTGAAATACTTGGGGCATTTAGTTAGTGAGGGAAAGCGAAAGAAAAGCCAGGAACGGATGAGGGGAAGAGTGGAGAAGCCATGGCCCAGGATTAAACGGGAGTTATTTAAATTTTTGGGTCAAACGGGATATTGCAGGTTGTGGATTGACTCTTACGCTCAAAAGACTTAGAAATTATATATCAAACTATTAGAGGAGGAACCAATATGTCTAAGTTGACATGATGAGGAAAAAGAATCTAGTTGAGGAACTCTAAAGTAATCTGATCCATACTGCCGTGTGAGCCTTACCTTCACTAGATAAACCTTTCTAAATCTTTGCTACCGTAGATAAGGGAGCAGCTTTGGGAATATCAACCCAAAGGTGGGGAGGAGTGAAACAGCCACCTTTGAAATAGCTATCTTTCGAAGCTATTGGGATCCAAATGCCGGGGGTGGCTTGAGTGTGTGCAGGCCATGGCCGCCACTGCAGTGTTGGTGGGGGAAAGTAGAAAGCTTACATTTGGGAGATCCCTAATAGAAAGCACTCCACAGCAAGTGAGAACGATCCTAAACCAAAAAAGCTGGGCGATGGTTGATGGACTCACAGATTCTGAAGTATGAGGCAATATTAATAGAATAGGATGATCTAGTGTTGGTCACGGACAATTGTTTAAATCCAGCTGCCTTTCTCTGGAAAGGGAAAGTAGAATCTCCTAAGAATCCAAAGCACGACTGCCTTGACATTATAGAACATCAAACTAAGGACCGCATTGACCTGAAAGATGTTCCGCTTCATGCAGGAGCCCGACTTTTTATAGACGGATCATCCCGGATAAAAACACGGACTGCATATGCTGCAAACCAGATTATAGATTAGAGTGATGCTGGAAAAGCATTACAGTTCAGGCAGCATCCGAGGAGCAGGAAAATCGACGTTTCGGGAAAAAGCCCTTCATCAGGATGATTTACTATGACCAGCATATATTTTAGTCTTCCTATTCTGGGTAGTTCAGTATAATCTACTTGTATACTCTGGAAGGGTCCCAATCCCGAGTGTATTCCTCCCGGGGTATTCCTGATGAAGGGCTTGTGCCAGAAACGTCAATTTTCCAGTTCCTCGAATGCTGCCTGAACTGCTGTGCTTTTCCAGCACCACTCTAATCTAGGATCATCCCAGGTGATTGAAGGGAAAAGACATAACGGGTATGCTGTCGTAGACGCGATGGAAGGTAGAGGCAGGAAGTTTGCCAAATGGGTGGTCACCTCAGACCTGTGAACACTAGGCATGGCACAGCCCTTAGAGCGTTAGAAAATAAAGAGGGACACCATACGCTGACTCTAAATATGCATTTGGTGTTGCGCACACTTTCGGAAAGATATGGCAAGAAAGAGGACTGATCGAAAGCCAGGGGAAGGAACTAGCGCATGAGGAGTTGATTAAACAAAGTCCCTATTACTCCCCTGAAAATAGCGGCAGTACATATAAATGGTCATTAGAAAGAAAATGAACCAGAAGTTAGGGGGAATAGACTAGCCGATGAAGTGACTAAGGAAGCAGCCCTGAACCCACAAGAAGCAATGATTTATTCCCTAATACATTTTGTTCCAGGTCCTCGGGAAGCTCCTATATTTACTGAAAGAGAGGAAGAAGAATTGAAAGATTTAGGGGCTGCAAAAACAACAGACAAGTATTGGATGTTACCTGATGGAAGGGAAATGTTAATCAAAATGATGATGTGCAAAACTATGGCTATTGTACATCAAGGCAACCATTGGGGATTACTGGGTCTTAGGAAATATGGATGTAAAGGAATATATAAAATTGCCAAACAAATACGTGAGGCGTTTATATTATGCTGAAAGGTAAATAAGAAAGTCTCGAGAAAACAGACCCCGGGAGGAAGTGACCCGGGATTGAGACCCAGAGTATACAGGTAGATTATACAGATGTACCCAGATTAGGAAGACTAAAATATATGCTGATCATAGTAGATCATCTATCTGGTTGGGTTGAGGCTACCACCATTGCAAGCGGGGTATCTAAAACAATATTAGAGCACATAATTCCCCGATATGGGCTAGTGAACCATATTGATTCCGACCAAGGAACTCATTTTATCTCTAAAGTCTTACAGGGGGTGATGAAATGATTGGGAATTTCCTAGGAGTTCCAAACTCCATGGCACCCATCATCATCAGGAAGGGTTGAGAGAATGAGCCAAACACTCAAACGACAGCTCTCTGAATTGATAATAGAAACCAGACTCCCTTACACCAAATGTCTACCTATAGCTCTCTTGCATTTGGGACTATCCCCCTATGAAATCTTATTTGGATTTCCTGATCGGGGAACGAATAGGGAATTGGCAATTCCCAAAACTAAAGACCTGTTCTTAAGTATATACTGGGCTTGTCCTCCTCTTTGTCTTTCCTCAAAAAACAGTGGTCATCCGATTCGATCGGGAGATTGGGTCTTAGTAAAATCATGGACAGTGACTAAGTTGCAACCGGACTGGGAAGGGAAGGTAGTCTTTTGACTACCGAAACGGTGATATGTACGGCGGAGAAAAGCTGGACTCACTACACTCGGATCAATGGACCAGTGGAATCTCCAGTTGAGGAAGAAGTCTGGACAGCCAAATCAACGCAAGAAACACTGAAACTTAGGCTAGAGACTTTGATTAACTGATTATGCAGTGGCAATGCGAGCGCGGGATTATTTCTGTAGGATTGTATATTAAGTCTTTTGGGTGCTTCAGCACGATTTTTAGAGTGCTGGGGAAGCTTAGAGTTATGCAGAGTACTGGGCTAATGGTACTGGGCTTAGTGTTATGTGTTATTAACGATCCCTGAGTCTTAAGTCCAATGGGAATGGCCTCGGAGATGGTACTTGGTATAATGGTCTCGTCACAGTACACCGGGCATCCTTCCGACCAGCTTTCGATTTTCCCAATAAAGAGTGTAACCCAATATACCTAACGATAAAGAAAACCACATGGCACGAAGCATTTCTGGGGGTGTGGGGTGGGAGTGTGGTGAGACACCTATCAGGTACACTTCAATGAACCATTTGGGATGGAAATGAAAACAAAGCGGAATGATTTCTTGGGCTGTTGTTTTTGAATTAGCGTAGGAAAGGGAAAACGGACAGAACTACTGGATAATAAGATATAACCGTTCACCCCTCCCCATGACGCCAAAGTAGTAAAAATTATCGGAGTAAAGATCTTGAAACTGACTATCGAAATAGAAACTGGATACGGTGATGCAAATGTCTGGGTTGAATGGGTAAAGTATACTATAAAAAGTCTGAATAAGAGCAATTGTTATCCATGTGTCTCCAGTAGGCCAGTGGCCTTGGTGGTCCCCTTTCCACTCGGGTGGAAGCGAGACAAGAAGAGCATGAAATGTATGATAGCCCTGTATCAGGATAAGACTGCATGGAATGATTGGAACTGTACCTCCCTATCTCTGATGTTCCTTCCCGTGGAGGAAAAAGGCTTAAAAGCCCCTGCCCCCATGTTTTCAGCCACAGTCTGAAATCACACATCGTGTGTACGTAGACGAGGTACAACTCGGTCTAGAGATTTCAGGGAGCTGAAATTATGTACAGAGATTAAGAATGTCACCGAAACTGACAAGGGAGCGAACTACTCAGCACTAAAGGTTCCCCGAGCGGATCTGTGGTGGTACTGTGGAGGCAAAATATTGAGACCCACCCTGCCTCCGGATTGGAGATGGATATGTGCAATTGTACAATTGGCAATTCCATTTACCCTAGCATTTGAGAAGGAAAAGATAGTAGGGAAAGAGGGAAGGAGTGAGAGATCACTGTTCGACACTTCTATCGATGATAGAGACCCTGGGGACGGGTACCTGATGAGTTTAATTTTCACAACCAGATTGCAGCAGGCTTTGAGTCAGCTCTCCTTTGGTGGATAACAATTAATAAAAATGTAGTTTGGATAAATTACATTTTCTATAATCAACAGCTATTTATAAACTATACAAGAGATATGGTTAAAGGAATATCAGAACAGCTTGATGTGTGAAGTGGGTTGGCATGGGAAAACAGAGTGGCCCTTGATATGATTCTGGCAGAAAAAGGGTGTGTGCGTGTGATGTTAGGAAGAAGCTGTTGTACGTTTATTTCTAATGACACTGCGCCTGATGGTTCAATTACTAGGGCATTAAGGGTATTGCCTAGCTTAGCAGAGGAATTGGCTGAGAATTCAGGAGTAGGCACATATCTTACGGGATGGCTTGAATCATGGTTTGGAAAATGAAAGGGGGTGGTGGTTTCCATCCTTACTTCCCTGATAGTAGTAGCCGGGGTATTGGTAGCCATTGACTGTTGCATCATACCCTGTATACGAGCGCTCATCCAAAGACTGATTGAGACAGCCTTAATGAAACAGATGCCCCTAAAAGGGAATCAGGCAGAGGAATTTTATCTATTATATCACGAGGGATGAATATGTCCAAGATGAATGAAGTCTCAGATATGATGTTTGCGAATTTTGGGGGCGATGCTGAAAGGAAAAGTTGCAGAAACAACAATTGAGTGTAGACATAAAAAGGGGAATTGTGAGCAATAATTATAAATGTTGTTATCTGCAAAAATCATAAGGCTGAATTATGTAAGAGGAACGGGTTGTAGGTTAACCTAGATATGCTTGTACAAACCGTTATAAGCATCTGTTTCCCGCTTCTGAGAATAACAAAAAACCCACAATCAAGAGGTCATAAGGCTCAGTGTGGATAAGGCAAGCAAGCAAGGAAGCAGATGGCAGTGAAAGAGGATACGTTAGCAATGGACCAGAGCAGGATGTGGTGAAATGGCCAAACAAGATTTGTACTTTGTTATGCACATGGCCGGTTAAGGCAAGAGTAAAACAATAGTAATGGGCGCTGGGTTTAGAGTAGTGGGAGGAGGGAAAGAGAAATGAATTGTATATAAGTTGTGTACTTGTTAAGCTCGGGGTGCCTATCTTATCGGCATCACGCTTGCAAGCATATAATAAACGATACTGCTGCTTCAGAACTTGTGTCGGACTGAAATTATTGAAGTGACTGAGTTCTATTTCCCACATTACCATTAGTCCAGTACTCTGCATTTATGTTACTCCTTCCAAAGCGAATCAACCCACCCTTTTCGCATTGAACTCTATTTGCCACCTCTCAGTACGGCTCTGCAGCTTACCCATGTCTCTCTGTAACCTGCAACAGTTTTTATCACTACCTACTTTAGTGTCATCCACAAATTTATTAACTGATCCTTCATTGCCCTTATCTAGGTCAATTCCATAAATGCCAATCACCAGGGACCCCAAAGCAGATCCTTATGGTACCCTAATAGTAACTGAACTCCAGGGCAAATGTTCCCATCAACCACCATCCTCTGTCCTCTTTCAGCTAGCTAATTTCTGATGCAAACCTCCAAATCACCCTCAATCGCATGCCTCTGTACTTTGTGCAATAGCCGAACGTGGGGAACCTTGTCAAACGCCTTACTGAAATCCATATACACCACAACAACCCGTTTACACTCATCCACTTTTTGGTCACCTTTTCAAATAACTCAATCAGGTTTGTGAAGCACGACTTACCTTTCACAAAACCGTGTTGACCATCCCTAATCAACTTATTCTTATCTAGATGATTATAAATCGTATCTCTTACAAGCCTTTACAACACTCTACCCACAACCGAAATAAGTTTCACAAGTCTATTATTTCCCGGGTTGTCTCTACTCCCCTTCGTGAACAAGGGAACAGCATTTGCTCTGTTCCAGTCCTCTGGCATTATTCCAGTCGACAATGACAATATAAAGATCAAAGCCAAAGGCTTGGCCATCTCTTCCCTGGTTTTCTGGCGAATCCTAGGATAATTCCCATCTGGCCGAGGGAACGTACCTATTTTTACACATTACAGAAGTGCTAACACTTCCTACTTATGCACTTCAAACCCATCTAATCTAGTAGCCTCCATCTCAGTAGACTCCTCCACCACATTGTCTTTCTTTAGGGTGAATATTGACTAAAAGTGTTCGTTCAGCGCTTCGTCTATCTCCTCTGACACCACGCACAACTTTCTACTACTATGCTTGATTGGCCCTCATCTTACTCTTTTCATTCTTTTATTCCCGATTTAGCTTTCAAAAGCCTAAGGATTTTCATTGATCCTGTCCACAAATGATTTGTCATGTCCCCTCCTGGCCCTTCTTAACGCTCTGTTTAAGTCCTTCCTGGCTAACCTGTAACTCTCAAGCGCCCTCACTGAGCCATCACATCTCATCCAAACATAAGTCTTTTTCTTCCTCATGAAGAAAGAGATACCTTTCTTAGTAAACCACGGCTCCCAAGCTCGACAACTTCGTCCCTGCCTGACCGATACAAACTTATCAAGGACCTGCAGTAGTTGATTTTCGAATAAGCTACACATTTAAATTTTGCCCATTCCCTGCAGTTTCCTTCCACATCCTAAGCATCTTTAATTTTGCCTAATCGTATTGTAATTGCCTTTCCACCAACTGTAAATCTTGCCCTGCGATATGTACCTATCCGTTTCCATTTTAAAGTGACAGCAAAATTTTTCAACAGGACTTTTCGTGGTGAGCAAAGGTGCACCATTCCGCATGTCAATATACCTGGTTCCTTCATTAGTGTTGCGAACTTTGAAAGCAAACCTGGCACAATTACGCATTTACTTGTTTTAACTGAGGACTACTAATTGTTCAGCTTATATCTACCCAGTAAGCACAATTAAACGGCCTTTTGCTATCTGCTCCTGCTGATAGATTCTCTCAGCCCACCCCCCACTACCGACTCCACACGAGATCCCAATGTTAAGATTTTGACGTTAATCAAAGAACTCAGCGTGCTGTCGTGAAAGACATGCTGCTTACAATGAGATACAATCCACAATTATGCCTTTGAATTGCATTTTCCTTTCGGGTTTTGGTGTCTCTCAGGCATGTTGGTATCAGATTAGAATTAAAATCCCTTCAGTGTGGAAACAGGCCCTTTGGCTTAACAAGTCCACACCGACTCTTCGAAAAGCAACCCACCAAGACCCATTCCCCTCCATATTATCTTATATTTACCGATGAATAATACACCTATCCTTCAAATCCCTGAACACTATGGGCAATTTCGCACGGCCAACTCAACAAACTGGCACATTTTTGAAAATAATAAATCAATTGTCCACATCCCTCAAACTAGCCTATTCATGTATCTGTTAATATTTCTCTTGCAACTTTATTGGTTACTAGTACCTCCTTTTGGCACATTCCAAGTTCTTGCCATATTCTGTGTAAAGAACCAACCTCTGATTTGTCGTTTAAATGCTCTCTCTTTTACCTTAAACCTACAAATCCCACTAATTGACACTTTTGCACTGCGGGGGTTGGGGGTGTTGAGAAAAAAAAACTCCGTTTACTCGTTCCATATATTCTCTCACAATACTGTAAACTTCTATCAGGTCGTCCGCCAGCCTCCGATGTCCAAATGAAAACGAACAGAGATTTTCAAATCTCTCATCAGATGTAATACCCTGCAAATGCGGCAACAGTCAGTAAATGTTTTCTTTACCTGGTCCAAAGCCACCACATTCTTCTGGTAGTATGTCAAAAAGAGCTATAGACAATATCTCAGCTTTAATTCAGAGGTTGAATTAAAGTTCTGCACAGCTGCAATATTGCTTGCCACTTTTCTCGACTCTGAGACCTGATCATTGAGGGCAGGTATGCCATATGCTTTCGAGATCAATTAATCCACTGGCGTTGCAGTTGTCCGATTATTGCTAACCTGCACGCCTCGATCCTGCTGTGTGTTTATATTTCTAATGCGAATGCTGAATGTTTCCTTCTCGCATTAAACCATCTGTCCAGATTAAATTCCATCTGTCACTCTCCTGCTCAAGTCTCCAGTTCATTTTATGCTGCAACAACCTCTGGCAATCCTCCTCAATATCCGTCGCTCCCTCAATAATTGCGTTGCCCACAACCTTACTCTTCAGGTCAATGACATTCTGTACCAAATTATATATACGCATCAGAACTATCATAAGACCCAGCAATGATTCCTGACGAACAGCACAGGTCATAAATCTCCGTCAAAAATGAACTGCCTTCCACCAGTCCGCTCTCGCTTCTCTGAACAAGTCATTTCAGTGTACATTGTTTAACTGCTGTATTAACAACAGGAGTTTGTCAAAAGCTTTGTGAAGCCCATAAACAACGCAAGCAAGTTCATCCATAGTCTTGATCACTTCCTCAAAAAAACACTTCATTACATTTGTGAGACAGGAGCTCTGGCACAAAAAACCCCTTCCTCCCGCTATTAAATCCATATTTCTCGAAATATGAGGAAATCCTATCCCTAAGAATCTTCCGCAATGATTTCCCTACCACTGACGTAAGGCTCACAAATTTGCAATTTCGCGAATTATTCCGATCGCCATTCTTTAATAGATAAACAGCATTGGCTATTCTTCAATCCTTTCGGATCTGGTCTGCGCGTGAAACAGATACAGATATTTCGTACAAGGCCTCAGTAATTTCTTCTTTCGTCTCCCTCTGTATTTGGGGCTAGGTCCATCAGGTCCTGAGGAATATTGTATCGAAATATAACACGTCAAACATCTCCCTTTATTAAAATAAATAGAAAAATATACCACTCTCTGGACCAACCATTCGAAATGCCATCCTTCTTTGAACGATACAAGCATTCATTAAGTTCACATCCTGTGATGGCAAGCAATTGAGTCGTTTTCCTTGTAACCTTCCCACTCCTCATATATGTACACAGAACTAAGGTTTTAGCTTATTCCCGTTTGCAAGAGTTCACCTCATGACATCTTTATTTCCGAACTCGTCATTTAAGATCGTTGCTGCTTTTTGTAACCATCAAATAACTTTGAATTGCAAGTGTTTATTATTCCTCGGGATCGAATTCCAGTTTTTCCATACTTATGATCCAACAAACAATATAAATGCTTCAGGTGTTAGGTTCCTGCATCGATCACTTTATTTATCCTGGGTCCCAAGAAAAAACTAAACAAGAGAAAATAATGGGGTGACAAATCCAAATTAGTTCATTATTTCAAATAATTAAGACTTGAGTATAGAAAAATCCATAATTGCGCATTTTATTGTAAAGTGCTGTCTTCCTAACTTATTACTCGTAACCCGATTACTAGCGCCCAAATTCCCCTTCTCTTTACTTATTCCGATAAGAATACAGAAGAATTCCAACAGGATCCTAGAATTTTGTTTTCTGTTCGCTTTCTAATTTGGTTGTGGATGCAACATTATGGTGTTTGCCGTTTCCTTAAGGTTGTAGATTAATTTAGAATTTAATGGAGGGGTTTATGGTTTATGAGGAAGGTGGGACTGATTTGTTTGCACGAGCAGTATCATTCAGTATGATTCTAATTGAGGAGAAAATCAACCCACCTTCTCTCTCCCTTACACCACTCCTTGAAGCACAGTCCTGTCAACATCACTGGCCTGGACTGAATTTAATTTTCTTTCAAGAGATATGTACTCCCTTAAACTGACAGATGTTCAGATACATTCCGACATAATAGATGCACCTGCAGCTTGGCTGATTACGCGTTACAGATATCATTGGTGCAAAGGTGAGCCTTGTATTGGAATCCCTGTATTGGAATGCAAATTATTCCCTCCAATTCTCTGACAAGTTCAATTGTTGTTTAGAATACCCTCTTCAGCTGTTCGGGGATGCTGTACGTAATCTTCATTTGGCTTTTTTTGTTCATGATCTGTGGTAGAGAGAAGAGCTCAAACGTAAAACCACATCCATCTTGCATGCAATGTCTCTATGAAAATCGGCGTCTGCATGAGCATTTTGCTTTTTGACACACAGAGTATGATAGATGATAGATAAACCAAGGTGGGAAAAAAATCTTCTGTGTCATAAATACTTTGTCAATTAACCTACCCTCAGTTCAAGATGTCAATGTACGGAGAACGCAATTCAGGACCAAATGTTGACTTTAAAAAAAGGATGCAAAATTAGGATCCACAATTATTTTCCTGGACATGCAATTGGCCAATACGTAATGCTGTTTAAATTATGTATCTGAATGGAATCAGTGGTATTTACTGAAATTATAATTATATTAAAGTAACTTCACTTCCATTACTTCCTTTCGTCCTCTCCAAAATACAGTACATTCTGTTCAGGAATTGAACGCTTATGCCTTTACTTGTACGAAAAGTATTTACTTTAGGAGTATTTGAATATGTTTGAAAAAGTTTTGTTTATTTGAACGTAATTTTGATTATCTTGAGACCAGGGTAAGTGTTGCAATCACTAAGGCAGGAATTTTCTGATTCCATTTACTTGTAATACTTTCCTCTTGCTGAAGTTATGGGATTATTCTACTTTTGCACTTTAAAAATACAGTTTTGCCCAGCTCTATGAATTTCTGATGGACCGAAAATGGCAAGTCTCAGAATCATGAGTAAGCAATGGGACAGAAGGAAACTATCCGACCATAGGAACATTAGAATTAGGAGCAGGAGCAGGCAATGCAGCCCATCAGTCCAGTTTTTCTATCTAATATGACCGTGGTTGATCTTATCTTGGTCCCACCTCTTCTGCCCGCTCTCTATTGCTCTTGTTCCTGCTTTCGACTGAAATATGTCTCGTTCTTATTTGAATCATTTGATTGATTCTACCACAACTGCAGTCGGTGGCAGTGAGTTCAACAATTCATAACTGCTGAGAGAAGTCGTTTCTCCTCCTCTTAGTTTTCAAACAACCTCATCTCACGCTGTATTTATGACCTAATTTTCGAGAATGTCCCACAATGGACGTATGTAGGAAAGCAGAAGCGAGGACCAGACGGCTGCTCGGTAAGTAAAGTGATTGTTTTAAAGCTTGCCTCGAGCGTCACGCCCTCCAATTTTACAGAGAGGGCGGCTGGGTAAGTAAAGCAATTGTTTACAAGCTTATATCGGGCTTCAGGGCCTCCAAGTTAAACAGGATGGGAAAGGACCAGAAGGCTGCTGGGTAAGTAAAGTAATTGGTTAAAAGCTTACCTCGAGCGTCGGGGCCTCCATTTTAATAGCGGGAGCGAGGAACAGAGGGCTTCTGCGTAATTGAATTAATATAGTTATGTGCTTGCTTTACCTGAAACACCACAAAGGTGTTATTTCCCACCCATCCTCCTCCTCTAACTTAAAAGAAAAACAGGATTCTATGCTCCGGATTGGTAATATAACTAGCTTTCATTTTATTTTTCAGTCGCGTCTTTGGGAAGTTAGAGTGGTGGGAATAGCCATTAGGGCTATTGAATGTTCCTCCTGCACATTGTGGGCAGTAAGGGTCACCACTAGTGTCGCTGCTGGCTTTCTCTCCAGGAAGTGCACCCTAAGCCAGCTTCGCAAAAATCGTGTTACGGGTCTGGAGCTGGGTGAATTTCGGATCATTCACGGGATGGAGGGATTCACTGAGAGTAGGAGCAGGGAGGTCGTCTCAACTCAGTTGCCAGAAAAAGACAGTTGGGCAACAGTAAGTTTTATTGAGTTTTATGAGAAGGTGACCAAATCGGTCGATGAGGGTAAAGCGGTTGATGTGGTGTATTTGGATTTTAGAAAACGCATTTGATAAGTTTTCCCATGGTAGGCTATTGCACAAAATTCGGAGGCATGGGATTGACATTGATTTCGTGGTTTGGATCAGAAATTGATTAGCTGAAAGAAAACAGAGTGTGGTGAATGATGGGAGATCTTCATGCTCGAGTTCAGTTGCTATTTGTATGCTGCAAGGACCTGTTTTGGGGCCACTGCTGTTTATCATTTGTATAAATGACCTGGATGAGTGCGTAGAAGAATTTGGCACGGCATGGTGGCACAGTGGTTAGCACTGCTGCCTCACAGCGCCAGAGACCCGGCTTCAATTGCCGACTCAGGCGACTGACTGTGTGGAATTTGCACATTCTCCCCGTGTCTGCGTGGGTTTGCTCTGGTTTCCTTCCACAGTTCAAAGATATGCAGGCCAGGTGAATTGGCCATGCTAAATTGCCCGTAGTGTTAGGTAAAGGGGTAAATGTAGGGGAATAGGTGGGTTGCGCTTCAGCGGGTCTGTGTGGACTTGTTGGGCCGAAGGGCCTGTTTCCACACTATAAGTAATCTATTCTAATGGATTCATAAGTTTGCGGATGACACTAAGGTCGATGGGGTTGTGGATAGTGCTGAAGGATGTTGCTCGGTAGAGCGGGATATAGATAAGCTGCAGAGCTGGGCTGAGAGCTGACAAATAGAGTTTAATGCGGAAAAGTACAAGTTGTTTCCCTTGGAAGAAGCAACAGGAATACAGAGTACTGGGCTTTTGGTAAGATTGTAGGGCGTGTAGATGAGCATAGAGATCTTGGTGTTCATGTACATAGATCCCTAAAAGTTGTCACCCAGTTTGATAGGGTTGTTAAGAAGGTCTATGACGCATTGGGTTTTATTTGTAGAGGAATTGAGTTTAGGAGCCATGAAGTCATGTACAAAACTGTACTTGGAGGACTCCGTGCAGTTCTGGTCACCAAATTAAAGGAAGGATGTGGAAGCTTTGGAAAGGGTTCAGAGTAGATTTACCAGGATGTCGCCTGATACGGAGTGGAGGTATTCTGAGTAAAGGATGAGGGACTTCAAGCTGTTTTCGTCAGAGAGAAGAAGGTTAAGACATGACTTAATTGAGACATATACGATAACCCGGGCGCTGGATAATTTGGACAATGAGAGCCTTTTACCTCGTCTGGTGATGACCAGCAGGAGGCGAAATAGCTTTAAATTGATGGGTGATAGATATCAGACAGATGTCTGATGTAGTTTCTTTATTTAGAGAGTAGTAGAAGATTGGGTTGTCCTGCCTTCAACAGTAGTACAGTCGCCAACTTGCAGGGCATTTAAATGGTCATTGGATCAACATATGAATGAAAATGGAATAGTTTAATTTGGATGGGCTTCAGATTGGTATCACAGGTCGGCGCAACATCGAGTACAGAAAGGTCTGAATGCACTGTAATGCTCTATTTTATATAGCCCAAGTCCACCTTATCAATCCTGCTTAGCATTTCATAATCCTCCACCATTACCCGCTTAATCTTCTGAACTCCACTAAAACAAAACCCAAGTTGTTCAACCACTTCTAGTTTGACAGACCTTTAATCCCGGGTGTCAAACTTGTAAACTCTTTATGTACTGCTGCTCGTGCCACATCTTTTTTCAAGTAAGGAGACCAGAACTGGGCACAATGCTCCAGATCTGGTGTCAATAATGCCTTAAAAATTTGCATTGTCACCACTTTGAAGTTGCCTTCCATTTAAATAGTGATTTGCCTTTTTGTTTTTCAGGAAAAAAAATTACAATCTCTTGTTCATCAGATGTTATGCACCATCTGACAGATTCTGGCCTTTTCTACCAGCATATCAAAATATGCATGTCTAAATTCCTTTTCGCTGCATTACTCTCTGCTTTCCAAACTAACTTAGTATCATCCACGAACATTACTGCATTTTTCTCTGTCCTTCTTTGCAGACCATTGATGTAGGTAATAAATAGATGAAGCCCCAAAGCATTGTCCTACAACACTCCACTAGTTAGAGTTCACACTCGAGAGAACGATCAGTTTATCATGACTCTCTGGTCTCTATGAGTTAGCCAATCATCGATCAAGCCATTACTCTACCCTTAAACTCGTGGCATCCAACGTTCTCTATCAATCATTTATGTGGCATCTTGTAAAATGTTTTCTGGTATTCTAGTATGCCACATCGACCGGACCCCGGCTATCTACTTTGTTAGTTGCATCCTAATAGAACTCCAGCAAGTTTGTCGAGCACGATATGGCTTCTATGATAACATGCCTACAATGGTGAATTAACCTTTGCTTTTACAAAGTGTCCAGCTATCTCCTACTTTATGGTTGATTGCAGCAATGTCTTCACTACAAAGGTCAAACAAACTGCTCCATAGCTTACCACTTCTTGCCTAGCTCCTGTTTTGAACAAAGGTATCGCGTGCAAATGTTTCCAATCCATTAGTACCTGTGCAGAATCCAGGGAGTTTTGGAAAACGTAAGTTATGTGTTCAATATTTCTACTGCCACCTCCTTTAATAGTGTGATGTGCAGACCATCAAGCCCCAGGGACCTTATCAGCCTTTAATTCCATCAGATTACTTAGTACGTTTTCCGTAGCTGTAATAATTTCATCAAGGTTATCTGTAGTAACTCAGCAAGGAATTATTGTCTTCCACTGTGAAAACAGGGAGAAAATATTGATTTCAGTGTTTGTGCCATTTCTGATTTCCTATTGTTACTTCACCATCTTCGTTCTCTAAACGGCCAACATTTTATGGCATTGTTTTCTTCATTTGTATATATTTATCTACGATTTTGGTATCAGTGCTTTGTTTTCTTCCGGTTGCTTTCGTAGTTCCACTTAACTGTTTTCATTTCATTCATGGTAATCCTTTGGTGACTTTTTATTGTATGATATTCCTCAGTTTTAGCCGTTTTGCTGCTTGGCCACGTGTGATTTTTCACTTCTTTACAATGTTATCAGACTTCTGAATGCATACCTCTCAAAATATCACTTTGATCTCTCTGCACCTTCTCTGCGGCTTCGACTGTATTCTGCAGTCTGTTCTGCTATCCTGGTGCAGAATAATACGATCGTCTGTATAGAATGCAAAGCGAAAGTTTTTACTTTAATTCGGTACACCTGGCAACAATGAGGCAAGCATTATTTATTAATATAAATCTTATTCTCCGAAAGATAGTTGACAGGTGTTTATCATCTCCCTAAACACTTGTCGATGGTCATTAATTGTCCTGCTGTTTAATATGTCTTCCCAGTCCACGTGGTCTAAGTCCTTCCTTGGACCTATTTAATTTCATTTCCAAAACGGTCAACATCTCGTATACGACTCCCCCTTCATTTTTTTTTCCAATCTGAATTTGAACCTATGGCATATTGCGATTATTCAGTCGAAGCAAATCTTTACCTGCTAGAGAATGTATCAATCCTTGTTCGAAAGATTACACCAAATCTTGAGTCGCCAGTTTTACGGTTGGTTGCATGGCACGCTGCTCTAAAATATCAGTTCTTCATAAACACCTCGAATATTTGTTTGAGGCTTCCCTTACCGAGTTGATTAATCGAATTAAATCATGCATACTTAGCTTTCTGACCTATTCACGAGCGAGCCATCGTTATTTCTGGTTTATGCTATTCTGAGTTTGGAAGTACCCATTGACCGTGCTTTAAATTTTGCTCCAAAGGGATTTCTTACTTCGAGTTTTAATTTCCACCTAGACTGATTTAGCATTTTGGTCCTTAGTGCTAATTTCATTTCACAATGCAGACATGGCATCATCCTTAACCAGATAAGCAAATCCAATTGCGTCTCGGCAATCATTTTAGAATATTGCGTATCCTTGGACATTGCACTTCAAAACCTGATCATCCTGTCAGCAGATTTATGTACCAGGCCAGACCCCTTCAAAGTATTGACGGAAGGTAGCCTACACACTAATATGTTCTTGTTTAAAAGGCAGGTATGTAGTGGATATACCAGGTGAGATGCAACAGGTCAAACCACGCGGCTTTTAGCAAAACAGAATTTATTTAAACACCACATTTGAAACACGAACAAAAGAAAATGGAGTTTACAATAACTTAACTGCTTGAAAACTCAACCAGCGCGATACTGCAACTTAACCAAAGAGCTGTTCCAATTCCCGGAACATTCCATAATCACATCCCTTGGCAAAGGGTCAATTCAATCATAAATTCTTAGAGGCAGGACAGGATTGAGAAATAAAAGTTAGCCACACATCAACTGCTGAAGTATGGAAACTGTTTTTTTACACTTTAGGAACTGCAGACTGCCTCCTACTAGTATATTGTCTGCACAATAAATCAATCAGGAAAAAAAAAACGAACTGGGATAACTGTCCAACCCCACATTCCCCTCTTCCCCACCATGCCACCGTAAAACCAGGCTCTTCCCAAGGCATTTCGACACGTCAGCCTTTATGACACTCCCAAAAGTGACCCAAGGACAAAACAATGGCGCCAAAGTGACAGAATAGTCACACCAATTTACAGGAATCCTCCACCAGGTCATCCTAATTTGTTTCTATTTGTGCTGTTAGCTCATGAATTTTATTCCAAGTACTGCTAACAATCACGTCCAATATATTCTTTATAATAAGTTCGATTGTTCCCTCCTTCTCTTTGAATATGTTCATTTATATCAGATTTTCCACACTGTCCATTCTTATTCATTGATTCCCAATTAAACTAAGACTTGCTTCGATCATTCACTCCAACTTTCAAATCACATTTTGATATTTTATGAGGCCTTCCCTCACCAGGGTCGTTAGACTGTCCCTGCCTGTTTATCCTACTAACACCTGCCTTCTGCCTACATTCTGACCCGTTGCGTTAGTTCCCGAACACCTACCTTATGAGTTTAACATCACCCAAATGCATGAGTAAACCTCATTGCCCAGGGTGCTGCTTCCTCTCCAGTTCAGATGAAACATATCACTTTTGCACATGTCCCGCCTGCCTTGGAAAATATCCCAATGATACTAAAATCTGAAATCCTCCTCGCTGCACCTGTTCTTCAACCTTGTGTTAAATTATAGTGTCATCCTATTCATTGCTACACCACCATGTGGCACTGGGGATGGGGAGGCAATCCCGAGATGACAATCCTGGAGGTCTTGCTTTTCTCTTTACAGCCTCGGTCACTGAAATCTCCTTGGATGACCTCGTCACTAGTCATGCTTATGTAGTTGATATCAATGTATGTCTTACCTTCCTCACAATAAGTCTGGACCATGCTCAAATACATCATTGACCTTGTTACCAGACAGGCAATACACCATACCGCATCTCGGTTGCATCACCGAAACGGCACTCTATGCCTCCAAGAATGTACCCCCGAGTGCCACTGCTTGCCTGCACTAGTAACGCCCTGCTCTACAGCAGTGCAAGTTATGGTGTCACGGTTGTTTTTGCTGATAGGCTTTTCAAAACAGCGCCTGAAACGGAACGTCTGTTCAAGGGGGGTGGCAGCCACACGGAGGCATGACCTGACGCTTTATCCTTTGTGACCATCACCCTTCTACTCAAAAGTTCTGTCAGGGCCACCACGTACTCTACTGGTGACATGTGGCAATTCTGGAAGTGTTCAGCTATCCCACAAAATTTCAGTTGCTGGAAGGGTAAACAGCTGCAGCTCTTAACAGTTCCCTTAGATCGAGTAGAGACGCGGATTTCATAGAACGTGGCATGCAGAGACGACAGACATGTTCTCGACAGAAGGTTCAGAGAAGTGGCCACAACAAACGTTGCAGTGGATGTGTGTTGATGTTCACAAGGGGTAGACCTAAACTTCGTTCAGGTAAGTCTTTATGGAATGTCAATACGCCTTTCAGCCCCTTGGGACTGTTCTGCTAGTCAATCATATCATGATAGAACCAACATATCCTGCATTGATTTCCTTGTCTTTTCGCTCTCACCACTGATTGCCAAACGTTAATTATATTCACTCGTGGGACGTGAGCATCGCTGGCTGGCTAGCATTTATTGCACATTGCTAGCTGTCTTTGAACATAATGGCATGCCAGGCAATTTCAGAGGGCAGGTGAGAGTCGTAGGAGTGGAATCGCATGTTGGCCTGACTAAGTGATGATGGCAGATTTTCTTCCCTGCAGGATATTAGTGAACCAGATGGGATTTTCCGATAACTGATGATGATTTCACGGTCAGTGTTGATTTCCAATTCCAAATTATTATTGAACTGAAATTCTGCCATCTGCAATGACAGTATTTGAGCTTAGGTCCCCAGAACATTCCCTGAGTTTCGAGATTAATAGTCGACTCCCCCCGAGCAAGAATTAATCAATCTCAGAACTAAATATACAAAGACCCCTGGAACTTTCTGTGGCAAGGAGACGCAAAGACCTACATGTCGTTGAGACACAAGAAGAAAATCTCTTTAGCTCAGTCATAATTTGCGAGATGTATTCAGAGACGATGCCCTTTAGTCAAAGCATCTCACATGAGGTAAATTGCATCTGTTATTCAAAGGAACATCGTTCGTACAGCCACTCTCCTTACTTCACATGGCCTTACACATTACGCTTTATCCAAAAATAACGTCCAATAACCCCTTGAATGCAATGCATCAAACGAAACTGCACCCAGCGCATTTCTGGGCAGTGCATTCCATATTATCAACGCTGCCGTCTCACAGCACCAGAGACCCGTTTCGATTCAAGCTTTGGCTGATTGTCTGTGTGGAGTTTGAACATTCTCCCTGTGCCTGCATAGATTTCCTCCAGGTGCTCCAGTTTCCTCCTACAATCCAAAGAAGAGCAGGTTAGGTGAAATAACCATGCTAAATTTACTATAGTGTTTAGGGATGTGTAGGTTACGTGCATCAGTCCTGGGCAAATATAGAGTAACAGGATAGGGGAATGGGTTTAAGACGGTCCGTGTGGACTTGTTGGGCCGAACAATCTGTTACCATACTGTAGGGATTCTATGTTTCTATTATTCTGTGATTCCGGCCTCGGGCTGCTATTTGTAAGGATTTTCCACATTCTCTCCGTGTCTGTGTGGATTTCATTCGGTTACCCAGCTTCCCTCCACAATCCAATCGTTGAGTGAATTGGCCATGCTAAATTGCCCATAGCGAGAAGAAAATGGGAGTGAGAGAGAGGGAGAGAGAAAGGGTGGACCAACGGGAAATTGTGGGGGGAAGGGAGAGAGAGACTCTCTCAGAGAGATTGTGGGGAAGAGACAGAGTGGCGGTGGAGAGAGAGAGTGGTAGAGGAGAGAGAGTGTGCAGAGAAGGGAGAGAGTTGTGAAGATGGAGACAGAGACAGATGGTGGAGAGATAGGTGGGACACGAGGATAAGGAGGAGAAAGGGAAAGTGGGGAAAGAGAGAGAGTGGGAGAGACAGTGTGGTGGAGGAGTGAGAGAATTGCAAGGCAGATAAATAGTGGGGGAGAGAGAGACAGACAGAGAGTCGGGTGAGAGAGAGTGGTGAGAGAGAGTGAGAATGTGGTGGAGTACAGAGGGAGGGGTGGTAGAAAGATACAGAGGGGAGAGAGGGAGAGAGTGGGGAGAATGGGAAAGTGCGGGGGAAAGAGAGTGGGGAGAGAGAGAGTTGAGTGGAGACAGAGAGTGATGGGAATAGAAAGAAATTTGGGAGAGAGGGAGGGAGAGGGGTGATAGAGACAAGGTGTGGGTGGAAGAGAGGGAGGGGAGAGAGATTGAGGGAGGGAGACAGAGTTTGTGAGAGAAAGGGAAAGACAGAGACAGGGAGGGGGAGAGTGGGTAGGGAGAGAGAGAGATTGGGGAGATAGGGAGCAGGAGAGAGAGATGGGTAGAGAGTTGTGGGAGGGACAGAGAGTGGGGAGGAAGGGAGAGAGTGGAACAGAGGGGTGGAAGAGAAAAAGTCGGGTAGGGAGAGAGACAGTAAGAGTGTGGTAAGAGAGAATGATGGGAAAGAGGGAGAGTGAGTGGGGTGGTGAGTGAAAGAGAGTGTGGGCAGAGAGAGTTTGAGTAGAGAGGGAGACGATAACGGGAGAGAGGGGGTCGTCAGAGAGAGTCGTGGGGGAGTGAGTGAGAGAGAGTGGGCTGGAGAGACAGATAATTGTTGGGGAGAAAGAGAGTTGGTTGGAGAGTGAGAGAGTGTGATGGTATTGGGGACAGAGTGAGTTGGGGAGAGAAGGACAGGTGGGGAGAGAGAGCAAACCCCAGGGCATCGATGTGGACTTCTCCACTTTTGTTATTTCCCCTCCCCACCTTATCCCAGTTCCAAACTTTCAGCTCAGCACTATCCTCATGACATGTACTACCTGCTAAGTTTCCTTCCCACCGATCTGCTCCACCTTTCCCTCTGACCCAGTCACATTCAACCTCACCTCCATCCACCTATTTTACTGTTGGCTACCTTCTCCCCAGCCCCATCCCCTCACATTTATCTCTCCACCCCGGAGTCTCCCTGCCTTTATTCCTGATGAAGGACTTTTGCCCGAAATATCGAATTTCCAGCTCCTCGGATGCTCCCTGACCTGCTGCGCTTTGCCAGCACCACTCTCATCTAGACTCTAATCTCCATCATCTGCAGTCCTCACATTTGCCTGGTGAGAGAGAGAAGTCAGGCGAGCGAGACTGAGGGTGGGCAGAGAGACAGAGTGGGCGAGAGAGACAGAAGGCGAGCTGGGGGAGAGAGAGAGAGAGCGTGGCGGAGCGAGATAATTGGGTAGAGAGTCGGGGAGAGAGTGGGGAGACGGTGGATGTACAGAGACTGTGGTAGGAGAGAGAGATGGGGTGGGAGAGAGAGAGAAAGAGTGGAGGTTGCTGGAGAAAAAGAGAGTGGGTGGGGGTAGAGAGAGTGTGGGAGAGAGTTGGAAGAGGAAGAAAGTGGATGTAGATAGAGAGTCAGCATGAGAGAAAGGGGGGAAAGTGAGAGTGTGAGGCGAGAGAGACAGAGCGGAGGAAAAGGAGGGGAGAAACACTGATGGAGAAAGAGAGTGTGAGGGAAAGAGAGACGTGGGGACAGAGAGACTGAGGGAGAGTAAGCGAGTGAGGGCGAGAGATGAATATTCGGGGAGAGAGAACGTGGGCGTGAAGAGACAGTGTGAGGGGAGAGAACGAGTGGGAGACAGAACGGGGAGATGAGTGGGGAAGAGAAAAGCGAGAGAGTGTGGAACGAGAGAGTGTGGGGAGAGAGAGTAGTGGGGAGAGAGAGGCATGAGAGAGAATGGGCGTTGTTGTGGTTCTGTTCGCCGAGCTGGGAATTTGTCTTGCAAACGTTTCGTCCCCTGTCTAGGTGACATCCTCGGTGCTTGGGAGCCTCCTGTGAAGCACTTCTGTGCTGTTTCCTCCGGCATTTATAGAGGCCTGTCTCTGCCGCTTCCGGTTGTCAGTTCGAGCTGTCCACTGTAGTGGCCGGTATATTGGGTCCAGGTCGATGTGTTTGTTGATAGAGTCTGTGGATGAGTGCCACAGAAAAGTCTGAGGCTCTCTGAAACATGCCTGATCCTGACACCCGGGAGGCATAGCACCATTCTGATGTCTGGCTGACTAGCCTTCGATCAGACAAGCCATGACTGTTTGGATAAATTTGGGAGCTGACTGTGCAAATTAGCGGCATTGTCTCCCCTATTAAAACAGTGACAGCACTCATTGCATGTCTGTTCAAACATCTGAGTTATCCAGGGATTCTGGAAGATGTTGTCATTTATTTCCTTTAATTATTCACCTTTCATTCCATGTACTCTTCTCAGCAGCTCACTCGGCTTTTCCCTCTCTCTTGCTAGTTTTGTCTCTATGCGCCTGGCGTCTCCATCTTGCTTCTTTTATCTGATTACTCTCTCCGTCATTCTGTGACTCTCTCTTACTGATGTCTGCTTCTTTCACTCGCTTCACACACCGCCTTCCTTCTTAGTTCTTCCCACAATTTATTGTTTCTCTTGTTTCTCTTGTCTTGCAAACGTTTCGTCCCCTGTCTAGGTAACATCCTCAGTGCTTGGGAGCCTCCTGTGAAGCGCTTCTGTGCTGTTTCCTCCGGCATTTATAGAGGCCTGTCTCTGCCGCTTCCGGTTGTCAGTTCGAGCTGTCCGCTGTAGTGGCCGGTATATTGGGTGCAGGTCGATGTGCTTGTTTCTCAAGTCTTCCCCCCTTTGGCTCTTCCTTGTACTATTTTTATGTGTGACCATCTGAGAACAGTCTTTTAAATTTCCAACTTCATATCATTGCTGCTGTGTCGATGTTGAGTTTGGGTAGCTCAGTTAGGTTGCTGGCTGGTTTGTGACACAGAGTGATGATAACAATGAAGGTTATCTGAAAGCCAAAGTAAAAACCATAAGAGGTAATGGGCGGCACGGTGGCACAGTGGTTAGCACTGCTGCCTCACAGCGCCAGAGATCCGGGTTCAATTCCCGCCTCAGGCGACTAACTGCGTGGAGTTTGCACGTTCTCCCCGTGTCTGCGTGGGTTTCCTCCGGGTGCTCCGGTTTCCTCCCACAGTCCAAAGATGTGCAGGTCAGGTGAATTGGCCATGCTAAATTGCCCGTAGTGTTAGGTAAAGGGTAAAGGTAGGGGTATGGGTGGGTTGCGCTTCGGCGGGTCGGTGTGGACTTGTTGGGCCGAAGGGCCTGTTTCCACACTGTAAGTAATCTAATCTGTAATATGACGAGTAGGCCTTTCGACACCTAAAGCCACCTCTGCGAATCAACAAGCTCACAACTGTTCCGATATTCCTCACAGCCACGTTCCTGTGTTTTCTCTATAACCTTTGATTCCCCGATTAATCAAGAATTGATCCATCTCAGACTTAAACGCAGACAAAGATTCTGGGCCCACAACTCTCTCTGGCAATCAGTTCCAAACATTAACAACCTTCTGAGAGATGTTTTCCTTAAATTTACTTCTTTATGCTGCGACTCTGGCCCTTGCCTTTCTTAGAAGGGGAAACGTCCTGTCAGCAATGACCCTGTCAAACTCTCGAAAGAATTCTATGTGTTTCAATAAGACCACCTTGATTTCTTCTGAGCTCCAGTGCGTAGTACCCCAAAGTCTTTATGTGGTGCTTGTGCAGCACATAGAACCATTCCCAGATTCAGAAAAAATGTCCATTCAAAGCTTGAAGTGCATGCTGCTACGTCTTTTAATCTTGGATGTTTTGTGCCTCATTTTGTTACAGTTCGAACAAAGAACATCCATTCCTATGTCTTCCCATCGGGCCTCTGATGAGCAAAAGTACTGCTCTTCATCTTTTCTCCTTTTTGCTGATACTACCACGCACTGCCAAATGGGCTGTGAAAACCCGTTCTGTATTCCGAGGTGCTCTTCTGAAAGGTAATGTGGCATTTACTGAGGTATGTCAGGTAGGTGCATGGAAGTTATCGCTGGTTTGAAAGAACTTTCTCACGAGCAAATAATTAACAATTTGTGACTCAACCCACCGGTATTTAGAATGATGAGAGATGTTCTCATTGAAACATATGGGTTTAGAACATAGATCAGCACAATGCAGTATAGGCCCTTCAGCCCACAATGTTGTGACAAGCATTTATCGTAGCATCCGATCAACCATACCTGCACACCCCTCAATTTACTTATGGTCATGTTCTTGTCCAGCATTTGCTTAAATGGCCGTAATAACTCTGAGTCTACTCGTACCGCTGGCAGTGCATTCCGCGCACTGACGATTCTCCACGTAAGTAATCTACCTCTGACATCAACCCTATAATTTCCTGCAATCACCGTAAACTTATGAGCCCTCGTGACAGCTCTTTCTGACCTGGGGGCCATCTACTCTATCTATGCCTATCATTACCATGTACACCTCGATCAATTCACCTTTCTTCCTTCTTCTTTCCAGTGTGAAAAGCCCCAGCACACTCAAGCTCCCTTTATGAGAAATGCCTTCCAATCCAGGCAGCATCGTGGATAAATCTCCTCTGCACCATGTCGCAATCATTTGCATCCTTCTTATAATGAGGTGACCAGAACTGAACACAGTATTACAAGTGTGGTCTAACCAGGGTTTTATCGAGCTGCAGCAAAACCTCCCGGTTCTTAACTCAACCCCTCTGTTAATGATAGCCAAAATAACACGCATCTTCGTAACAAATGTATCAACCTAGCTGACAGCTTTGAGGGATCTATGTATGTGGACCTCAAGATCCTGCTGTTCCTCCACACTGACAAGAATCCTTTCTTTAAAGCGGTATTCATCATTCAAATTCGACTTTCTAAAATGAATCAGTTCGCATTGAGCCAGGTTTAACTCTATCTGCCACTCCTCAGTCTAGCTCTGCATTCTGTCAATATCTTGGTGCAGCCTGCAACAGCCCGCGACACTATTTAAAATACTAACATTTTTGTCATTGGAAGTTACAAACCCATACTTGCACTTCTTCATTTACAGAAACTACAAAAGGTAGACCGCTACAGGCCATCATTGGTCACCAGCATCCGTGCAGAATACTTTCCATTCACTAACATTCACTGTCCTCTTTCGGCTAGCCAATTCTGTATTCAGAGAGCCAAATTTCCCTGTATCCCAAAGCTCCTAAATTGCTAAATGAACCTACTGTGGGAACCCTATCAAATGCCTTACAAAAATCAATATGCGCCACATCCACTGTTCAACCTTCATCAAATTGTCTCGTCACATCCTCAAGGGACTTATTAAGGCTTGTGAGGCTTGAGCTGCTACTCACAAGGCTAACCTGACTATCTTTAATAAACTATGTTTTTCCAAATAGTCATAAATTCTATCTCCCAGAATCCATTGCAGTACCTTACCACAGATTAAGAATGACAGGTCTGTAATTCCTAGGGATTTCCCCATTCCCTTTATTGAACAGAAGAACAATATTAACCTCCCTCCGATCATCAGTACACTCCTGTGGAGAGTGAGAATGTAAAGATCGTTGCCAGAGGCGCAACAATCTGATTCCCGTAGTAACCTTGGATATATTGGTCCAGTCCTGGGGACATTTCTATCTTGATGCTGCCCAGAATTTCCGGCAGATCCACGTTCTTTATATTAATCTGTTCAGGCCTATTAACCTGGCCTGTGATGTTCTCAATGTCAACAAGTTCCCTCTTTCTCGTGAATACTGAAGCAAAATGCTCATTCAGGGCCTTCTCTCCCTCTTTGGACTCCAGGCATAAGTAACCTCCACCATCCATTATTGGCCCTACCCTCTCTCTGATCATTCATTTATTCCTCAAGTAAGAGTAGAGCGGCTTAGGTTTTAAATCAGAGTGGTGCTGGAAAAGCACAGCAGGTCAGTCAGCATCCGTGGAGCAGAAAAATCGACGTTTTGGCAAAATCCCTTCTTCAGGAGTGCTTTTCCTTAATCCTTCCCACAAAGGTTTTTTGCTCCTCCACCTAGCTCTACACGATCCATTTCTGAGGTCTTTCCTAGCTACCCTATCATCCTTTAAAGCTGTGGCAGATCATTGCTTCCTCAACCTTACGAAGGGTCCGTCTTCAACTTGATGAGGAGCTCTTCTTCTCTTGTCACCCAAGGCTCATTCACCTTCCCATTCTTTGTCTTAGTTCTGCTTAAATTGCCTCCCCATTTCTGTTATGCATTTCCTGGAGAATAGTTGGTCCCAATTTATACTCCACAACTCCTGTCAAATAACAGTATAATACACCAAACTCTCCCCCTCCCCAAGTAGGTACCTTCCCATTCTGTCTGTTCCTATCCCTCTGCAATACTATGGTAAATGTGAGGCAGTTGTGATCACTGTCACCGAAAAAGACTCCCACCAAGAGATCTGAAACCTGGCTGTTTCATTGCCTAGCACCAAATCCAATATGACATCCTCCCTCGTCGGCCTATCGGCATATTGGATCTAGAATCCCAGCTGGACACACCTATCAACATCGTCTCCATCCAGACTATCTGCACTAAGGAGATTCCAATAAATTTTGGGAAGTTGAATTCATCTATTACATCTGCACCTTTCCAAGATATCCTTTCCAACCTGTTCTCATCGATCTGCTTCTATTTGGGCGGCGGAAAGGGGGTGGCGAGGGGGGTTGGGGGGGGGGGGGAGGAGAGATGGTGGTTATAGGAAACACCAAATAGAGTGACTGCTCCTTACGGATTATTGACTTCCACCCATACTGATTTAGTAGAAAAACCCTCCTCAGTAACTTTTTTTCTGCAGCGGAGATGCACTGTCTAATTAACAATGGCACTTTCCCATTTCTTTTATCCCTTCCATGTTCTTATGAAAAGATCTAAACCCTGGAATATCCAGGAACCTTTCCTATCCCAGTGAAATTGGCTATGGCCACAACATGCAATTCTTCTGACCATGCTCTTCACATTGACATTGAGCATGAGGATGGAAGGTGACATTGAGGGAGCTGCTACATCTTGGCCTGAATGATTCATCCTTGTCAGATTCCCTACTCCAAGGCTGTTAGAGAGGAAGAAAGCTGGATCCGGACTATGTTCTTGGCTAATAAAATGGACTGAAATGAGCCCAGGGTGTGCTGTCGTTGGCATGATGCATTCTAACCGAAGAACACATGAATACACACAGCAGAACTGCATTCAATGCCCTCAGTGTGGTCTGAATAAAGGATATAAGACCACAACTGGAGTTTACCCTGAAAGGTGTCAAAATTTTCGAACGTGGTTGGAGCTGCGCCAGTCGAGGTAATGGGAGAATATTCATCAAACTTCTTATTTATGACCTGTAGATTATGGACAAGTTATGGGCAGTGAATAGGTGAGTTACTCATTGCAGTTTTCCTAGCATCTGACCTGCATTCGTAGCCTCAGTCTAATGATGATCATAAAGGCCTTGTCGATCGCAAAAAAAAATGTAATGGTGATGCCTTTAAAGAATACGTTCTCTCTTAATGGTGAACCTCATGAAATTGATAGTCGGGTATTCAGTAGTAGTAATGCCATTGAATGTCAAGGGCTGATGTTTAGATTGTCACTTGTTGGGATTGGTCAGTGTCTGGCATTTGTGTACGGTTGCTTGCTTTTGTTAACCTAAAGGTGGCTTTGAACATTGACTGTTTCAATATCTGAGGGGCCGCTATTAGTGCTGAACATTGTGCAATCGTCCTCACTTCTGTCCTGATGATGGAGAGAAGGCCGTTGATGAAAGCACTGAATGTGGATAGCTTGAGGAACTCCTGCAGAACTGAGATGGTTGACGTCCAACAACCACAACCATTTTCCGATGTACCAGGTATGACTTCAACAAGCAGAGTGCTTGTCAATTAAGTTTAATGTATTTAACACGTGAAATCTGGCGTGGAAAGCTTTTCCGAATAAGTACATATGAATATTATAAAATGTGCACATATCGTTTGCCTCCATCATCGGAGAGAGACAGATAGCTCATGGGAGAAAGTGGCTGATCGTGGAAACACTTCGAATTGAGGATGTACTTTGAAGTCCTTCAACTCTAACGGTCTGGGATCGCCCTATATTTTGGGGTGTGGAATTATGCGGACCCTCCGCCTCTGTCCTGTTTTCTAATCAAACACGACCATTCTGTGTGGGAGATGGTCTGAGATCAGAAACGCTGGATGTGGAATAACAGAGCTTAAGCTATCGCGCACTATTCAACCCACGCATGCTGTTCCTGCTATTTAGCTTGCATGCATTTCTTAATTAAATCCTCACCATTTTCAACTATCGTGCTCTTGCCCCACAGTGTCTCAAGGACATCCAGCTGTGTAATTGATTGCTTTGCTTTGAGGTAGATTTGACCGACGTCATTAACGTCACAAAATGGCCCAAAGCAGCAGACAGCAGCAGCTGAAATCAACATGTACTGAGTCGCAGAATGGGACAGGAGAACAAGAAATTGTGAAGGATGAGATACAGAGAGCGCAGCGAGTGAGAGAGAGGGAGAAAGAAAGATGGGCATTGTTAAGAAGGAGTGTAACATTGACAACACTTTAACAAGAATTCTCAGGCTGCACAGAACATGGCATATCCGAGGGCTGTACAATGAGAGATTAAATGTTATAACAGTCTTCTTCTCACTATCTTTGCATTACCTCGTTCGGTATCTCTCTCGATTGTTCTAAATTCCTCTGTGTCTCCATATTTTTAGCAGCAACCCATGCATGCTGTTCCTGCTGTCATGCAATGAGACAACTGAGAGAGAGAGAGAGAGAACTGAGAGAGGGAGGGGTCGAGAGAGAGAGGGAGGGACAACAGAGAGAGAGAGCTAAAACAAGAGACAGGGCGAGAGAGATGGACAATATAAATGTGGACTGAATGAAACGTATAAGTAAATGAAAATGTCACAGAGAAGGATTCAGAGAGAGAAACAGGGAAAATGAGAGAGATATGATAAGGGATTAATCCATCCCTGAAGAACTGGGTGTTCTATGTAATGAAATATTGATCCAAAACCACCTGAAGAGGTTTAAATAATTAATGTTATGCGTGATTGATGCATTTCCTGCATGTCTCGGTGATTGCTGTGATGAGGCATTAATCCATCACGGCTGGAGGAGTAGATGATCGATGTGATGGCGGTTTGATCCATTCACCTGGTGAACTGGGTAATCGATGTGGGCAACCTCGGAGATTCACAGGTTTTGATCCTGTCTCCCAAAAAAGAAGTCTTGAGCCTTTGCAATGACGTAGTGAGGCCAGCAAAGAGAGTCATTGCATCACTTAAAACACAAGAGGGACAGACACAGAAGAGTCTGAGACTTTGATTCATTATGTTTTCATTCATTCATTCAACGTATGCCTCCCATTGCAGACAGGACTGGACACATAAATAGACATACACAAGCAGAGACAGATTGACAGCAATGCATACAAGCAGACACAGACACAAATACAGATACAGAGACACACATATTCAAAAGGGCCACAACATACTGCAGTACACCAGAACTGTAAAAAGAGGAAGAAGAACACTAATACAATGTATTCGCCAAAAACAGATACCGCCACAATGTCATCAACAGATGCCTAAGGGAAAGACAACGGAATGAGGACATGTCATAATCCAAAGGACTAGCCACACTACCATACATCAAAAACATTTCCGAACTGACAGCCAGACGACTGCGACCACTAGGAGTCAAAACAGCACACAAACCAACAGCCACTCTCAGACAACAACTCACCAGGACGAAGGACCCGATATCCAGCATGAGCAAAACCAATGTAGTGTACAAAATCCCATGCAAGGACTGCATAGAACACCAGATAGGACAAACAGGAAGACGGGTATCGATCCGCATCCATGAACACCAACTTGCCACGAAATGAAACGACCAGCTATCCTTAGTAGCCACACACGCAGATGACAAGCAACATGAGTTCGACTGGGACGACACTACTACTATAGGACAAGCCAAACAGAGAACAGCCAGGGAATTCCTAGAGGCATGGGACTCATCCACTGATTCAATCAACAAGCGCATTGACCTGGACCCAATATACCGGCCACTGCAGCGGACAGCTGGAACTGAGAACCGGAAGCAGCAGATACAAATCATATAAATGCCGGAGGAAACATCACAGAAGCGCTTCACCGGAGGTTCCCAAGCACTGAGGATGTCACGTAGACAGGGGACGAAACGTCTGCAACACAAATTCCCAGCTCGGCGAACAGAGCCACAAGAACGAGCACCCGAGCTACAAATCTTCTCACAAACTTTGAACACATATTCATGAATAACTCTTCTCTCCAAGACACAAAGGTGTCCCATGCGAGGCAAAGCTAGTCACACACAATTTCTCATCTCTATTTACAGAAGTTATAACTTGGGATATTTTAAAATGCACCTCATTTGGTCCCCTTGACTGACGTGGTCTAAAAACATTCTTCAAATTATCACCAGTTACAGCGTCGTAGAGTCCTACTGTACAGAGACAGGCTGGTTTGCCTTAACTGGGTAAAAACAATGACTGCAGATACTGGAAACCAGATTCTGGATTAGTGTTGCTGGAAGAGCACAGCAGTTCAGGCAGCATCCAAGTAGCTTCGAAATCGACGTTTCGGGCAAAAGCCCTTCATCATGAATAAAGGCAGTGAGCCTGAAGCGTGCAGAGATAAGCGAGAGGAGGGTGGGGGTGGGGAGAAAGTAGCATAGAGTACAATGGGTGAGTGGGGGAGGGGATGAAGGTCAAGAAAGAGAGGGTGGATTGGATAGGTGGAAAAGAAGACAGGCAGGTAGGACAAGTCCGGACAAGTCATGGGGACAGTTACTGAGCTTGAGGTTTAGAACTAGGGTGAGGTGGCTTAACTGGTCAATGCTGATAAAAAAGAATCCACCAACGCCACATCCATTTCCCTGTACTTATCCCATATCCTTCTAAACCTTTCCTATCCATGTGTTTGTTCAAAACTCTTTTAAATGTTGTTAATGTACCCGTTTAAACAACTTATGCTTGCGGCTCCTTCCATATGCGTGCCAGTCTCTGTGTGAAAACGGTGCCCAACAACTCCCCTTTTATGCAGTCCCATCAATTTAAACTGATGTCCTCTAATCTTTGGTTCATAAACCTGGCAAAATTACTTAATGCTTTCACCCTAACCATGCCTCTCATGATCTTATGCACGTCTATAATATCCCCTCTCAGCCTCCTATACTCGAGGTAAAAAAGCTCAAACTTGCCCAACATCTTCTGATAACTCAAACCCTTGGATCCAAAAGTCTTGGACATTTCGTCTGCATTCTTTCCAGTTCAATAACATACTTCCTATTGCAAGGTGACCAAAACTGAACACAACCCTACAACCGCCTGCTCAAAAATGCCCTGTCCAACTGCAGCATAACTTCCCAATTTCTGTACTCAATGCCCTGACTGATAGAGTTGAAAAGTGTGGTGCTGGAAAAGCGCACCTGGCCAGGCAGCAACGAGGAGCAGGAGAATCGACGTTTCGGGCATAAGCCTTTCTTCAGGAATGAGGCTGGTGTGCCAGGCGGGCTGAGATAAAAGATGGGGGGAGAATTTGAGCGAGGGGCGCTGGGAATACGATAGGTGGAAGGAGGTGAGGTTGAGCGTGATAGGCCACAGAGGGGGTGGGGGCAGAGAGGTCGGGAAGAAAATTGCAGGTGAAGAGGGCGGTGCTGAATCCGGAGATTGGGAATGAGATAAGGTGGCGGAGGAGAAATGAGGAAGCTGGAGAAACCTACATTCATCCCGTGTGGTTGGAGGTTTCCAAGGCGGAAGATGAAGTGCTCTTCCTCCAGGCGTCGTGTGGCCAGGGCCTGGCGATGGAGGAGGCCAAGGATCTGCATGTCCTTGGCGGAGTGGGAGGGGGAGTTAAAGTGTTCAGCCACAGGGCGGTTGGGGTGGTTGGTGTGGGTGTCCCAGAGATGTTCCCTGAAACGTTCTGCAAGTAGGCGGCCTATCTCCCCATGTACTCCTCATTCACTTCCCAGAAAATACTCAAATAGATTACATCTGGCCGAGGGAACTTATCTATTTTCACACTTTCTGGAATAGCTAAAACCTCATCCATGTGTATCTAAATCCCATCTCGGCTGGGCAGCCTGTATCTCCGTTCTCTCCTGGAAAACAGTGTCATTTTCGTGTGAGAACAATGAGGAAAAGTATACATTTAGCACTTCCCCTATCTCCTTGGACTTCACACACAACGTCCCACTACGTTCATTGATTGGCCCTAATCTTTCACTGGTCATTCTTTTATTCCTGATATACCGACAGAGAGATTTTGGGTTTCATTGATCCTATCCGCCAACCTTTTCACATGCCCATTCTGGGCTCTTCCTAGCTCTCTCGTTAGGTCTTCAGTGGCTAACTTGTAACTCTCAAGCGCCCTGACCGAGCCTTCACGTCTCATCCTAACATAAGTTTTCTTCGGCTTGACAAGAGATTCAACTTCTTTAGTAGATTGCGGCTCCCTGGCTCGACCATTTTCTCCTTCCCTGACACGCAGTAGCTTTTCCTTGAAAAGCTCCATATTTCAATTGTGCCCATCCCTCCAGTTTCCTTCCCAAACCTCTGCATCCTAAAACTGCCTAATCACATCATATTTGCCTATACCCCAGCCATAATTCGTGTCCTGCGTTACACAACGAACCATTTCCATTGCTAATGTAAACATAACTGAATTGTGGTAACTATTGCCAAAGTGTTCACTTCCCGCTAAGTGTAACACCTGGCTAGGTTCATTACGAGGTACCAAATTCAATGTGGCTTCGCCCTTTCTTGGCTTGTCGACATACTCTGTCAGGAAACCATCCTACACGGGTTGTACAAAAATCGACATGTATACAGTACTCGGACTATCGACTTTCCAATCAATGTTTGGAAAGTTAAAGTCCTCCATAAAAACAACCCTGTTGCTTTCACTCCCATCCAGAATTGTCTTTGCTATACTTTCCTCTGCATCTCGGGAACTATATGGAGGCCAAGAGAAAACTCACAACAAGGTAACCTCCCCTTTCCTGTTTCTAGCCTCTGCCCATACTACCTCAGTAGTCGGGTCTTCAAACATCCTGTATGTCACTGTAATACTGTCCTTGACTAACAATGCCACACCTCCCTATCTTTTACCATCTTCTCTGTTCTTTGTCAAATATCTAAATCCGGAACCTGCAACAATCATTAAAGTATCTGCTCTAATCATGCCTCCAAAGTAGCCATAATATCGAAGTCCCAGGTGCCAAACCCTGCTGCAAGTTCATCCACTTTATTCCAGAAGCTCCTGGCGATGAAGTAGACTCTCTTCAAACCACCTTCCTGCTTGCCGGTGAACTTTTGTGAACTTGAAACAATATTGCTGACCTCACTTCTCTCAACCTCCTGGACACTGGAATTAAAATTTAGGTTGGCTTTCATTAAGAGGTGAATTGAGTTTAACAACTGGGACGATATGCTGCAGTTCGATAGAGCCCTGGTTCCACCACACTTGGAATATTGTGTTCAGTTCTGGTCGACGTTTTACTGTAATGATGTGGAAGATTTAGACAGATTGCAGAGATTACCACGATGCGGCCTGGACTGGAGGACATGCCTTATGAAGAAAGTTTGGCAGACCTCAAGCTTTTCTACTTCAGAGCCAAAAGAGGATGAGAGGTGACTTAATAGATTTTTGCAAGATGTTGAGAGATAGGCAGAGTTTTTTTTCTCAGGGTGGAGATTTTAATCATGAGGGGGCATAACTGTAAGCTGATTCGAAGAGGTTTAAGGAGAGATGTCAGAGGTAGGTTCTTTACACAGGTAACGGTTGGTGCGTGGTCTGCACTACCAACAATGGTAGTAGAGTATGATGCATTAGGGACATTTAAGCGACTCCTGGATAGGCACATGCAAGTTGGTACAATGAAAGTTCTGTAGGTTAGTTTGATCTCAGAGTATGATAGAAAGCCGGCACAGCAAGTGAGAGCCGAACGGCCTGTGTTTTACAACACTGTACTATGTTCTATGTTATAACAAATAGGTGAGGCATGATCTCCCACTCACAAAATCTATTCTTAATGAAAACCTGCTTTTCCAAATGCTTCCATTTCTTTACTCCCAGAATCTTCTCAAGTAACCTATCACCCACAGATGTTAAGCTTACTGCTCTGGACAGCCATGGATGTACTTCGCAGCCCTTCTTTAATAAGTGCAAAACATGCACTATCCTACAGTCTTCCTGGAGCTCACTCGTGGCGAACAACGATGCAAAAACGATGCCAGGTTTACCATAATTTCTTCGATGTTAATTGGTTAATTGGTGCCAGTGGAAACGATGTTACAGACATTTGCAATTGATTGTAAATTTGGCACTGGTCTATATTCAGAAACACGTGCTCTCGCCATTTTTTGGATTCCACATAATGTTTTTATCTCCAGAGTGAGAGTATGTGGTGGACAGGTGAAATATAAAGGTTTATGTGGATATCTGATCAACAACTCATAAAGCAGGTAATTATAATATGAAGACAGCATCTCAGATTCATTTTGCATATTCTAAATGCGATAGATAGAGCTGAATGATCCAACAATAAATAGATCATATCACTGAAAATGAATTCAATTGCTTCAGCCTTTGGATATTCTCTGACGTGCTGGGTTCCTCAATCATCGATAAAGGAGATATTTATGGAATATCTCCCTTCCTTTGGCTGTTTACTTTTCCATCTCCAGTCACAGCTGGAATTGTAGAAAAGAGCTTTGATTGGCTACATTTGTATGGAAACACTTTATGTTCAAAAGCAGCAAGGCACAGAGAACAGTCAGGCTTGTGCTGACAAATGTCAGAGACATTTAGTGTCAGACCGTGTTCAGTAAAGTCCTAATTCCAACAAAATGAAATCAAAAGACGACCTGTCTCACCATCTTGATATTCATTGACGTTCCCATCACTGAATATCGTACAAGTAGCATCCTGTGTTGACGATTCATTTTTAGAAGAACCTGAATAGCAACATATATCCTGGTATTACATCAACAGGTCAGAGGCTGGGAATTCCATAGCATCAACACTTAATTCTACCTAGGATACAGTTGGCCATTTGATCAATAGTGTGTCGAACACTTCAAAAATGACACACTGATCCATCCCCATAGGGGCAGCAGTGTACAATATGCATTGTTGCTGCTCACAAAGATCCCTTTGGCAGCACTCTCTGTAGCCATGATCTGTGATAAGAGAATAAAAGAGACGGCAAATGCAGTGATAATTTGATGTTCACTTTCAAACCACAACGCATCAAGACTTAGGACGACATCAGCGTTCTTTAACAATAATGGGGACAAAACTCTGTGCATTGCTTCCTGAAAACACTGTCGCATGTTCTGACACCAGCTCAGAGTGCAGTGCCTCACGTGAGTGAGTTCATTACCACTTCTAAAGGGCAATCCATGTGAGAATTACATGGTACTTTGAAAAAACGGGCGTGCAGCAATGGAAAATCACAGCCGATCAGGCAGCAACTGAGGACCCGAAGATTCGACGTTTCGGCCATAAGACCTTCATCAGGAAGGGCTTATGCAATAAACGTCGTTCTCCTGGTCCTCGCATGTTTCCTGACCTGCTATGCTTTTCCAGCAACACACTCGCGACTCTAATCTCCAGCATCTGCAGTCCTCACCTTCTCCTACCATGAGAATGCACCACACTCAGTGACGGAACCAGAACTAGCACAGACAAGCACAATATTTGGGATATATGCTGTCGCTTTATAGGATGAGGTGTCGTACAGAGGCAAGTGAACACTTGATACAGAATCAGGTGGAGAGATGGAATCTGCACCAGTGACCGAGATGTAGGTCATTTCATAAGTTGATCAAATTATCTGAAAAAAAACTGAGTCTCCACCGATTTCAGAGACAGTAAAGACTTTAAATCTTCTCGCTGCTTAATGCATTTAACAATTTAATTAAAAGACAGTTCAGCATATTCTTCAACTGCTCGTTGAACTTAGTGTCAGTCACAGCATAAGGACAACATTTTTGCAGCAACTCAGCAAATGCAGCACAAAACCTATTTCACATCCAAGGTCAGGCGTCCATGTGGGACTGAAACCAAATAAATACATGCATCTCCATATCGGATAAACCAACAGCAATATCCATAACAAGATACAATTCCCCGAGATAAAAACAGTAAAACATTTGGTTTCCTTCCATTATTCACGTTCATCTCCTTCTGTTCAGCTCGCATGGCTAACATCACAAGTGATTGCACAACGTTACTGTGAGTCCACAAAGATATTCTTCGAAGCACAAAGCAAATGGGTAACCTGAGAAATTAAAAGGTTTTCGCCGAAAAAAATCTACTGCATTTGTAGCTAATTGGGGAGATTAGCAGAGGATGTTATTTCACTGCAATAGGTTTTGTGCTGCAGTTGCTGAGTTGCTACAAAAACACAAGAAAACCAGACAGAGAGAGAGGAAGTGTGAGATGTATAAACCCTCATCCTTTGATCCATCACGTTTTCATTCATTCATTCACATTGTGTTCCATTGCAGGCAGATGATCTCTCTCTCATACACACATGCACACGAACAGAGACACAGACATATATGCATAAACCCAAGCACAGGCGTAGACGCACACAAGCGTACACAGCCAGAAAAATCACAATTGTATGTGCGCATACATAACCAAATATACTCACACCAACAGGCACTCACAGCCACATACATATAAACACACAAACACAGACACTCAGTGTGCCTCGGCATGTTATCAGAGAAGAAGCCAATCGCTTTAATAAACTCAAGCTTATTTCACTATCTCTGTATGTCTTCACTTGGTGCTCAGGCAGAGAGCTTTAGATTAATCGCATTTTAATTCATTCGTTCAAAGCACACCTCATTTCTATCTATCGCTCTTTCTCCCTGCAACTTTCACTTCTCTCTCACAGTCACACACACATACATCAAGACACACATACAAGCGCATACACACACGCACACTTCATGTATGAAGAGAAGTTGGCTAAGCTCATTTGGACCTGATTGAGTGGAATCCTGTTTAAAGTGTATTTGTTTGGAGAGTTACGATGCAACTGCTACACTTAATTGATGTTTCAAGAACAAAGATAGTGTCATTTTGTGGAGAAGGGCAGGCCGATCATCAGGACTGAGGGAATACTTCTGAACTCAGAGAGTGATGGAGTTCCAGAATGCTTTGTGCGGGAGGGTAGCTGAGGCAGGAAAACCACAACCTTTACACAAAAAAAAAACACACGTGCAGGATATGGGCCTGGTGTGGGAAAGTGAGATCATGTAGTTTTAGTTCACGTTTGGCAGCAGATACCTGAAGGGCTGAAGGGTTTCTTCGGAAGTCTGTGACTCCAGGAATCCGTAGGTCTGCCTGAGATTTCAGGAATCACATCAGATCCGATCTCTGTGCAAAATAATGAGTATTTTAGAAATTTGACAATGCACAAGAAGGCATTTCAGTCATCGTGTATGTACTGACTCCTAAAAGGGATACCCCACCTCGTCCAACTCTGCGGCGGTCTCTCTCTATCGCCCTCTCCATTCATCACTTCCAAATAAATCTGAAAATCTCGTCTTAAATCTCCTATGGAATCCACCAACACTCTCCCTGACCGTGCATTCCAATTGCTAACAATTCCGAGTAACAGCAACTAATGGTACAACATGGGGGCAGTGCAGAAGCAGAGCGACCTGGGGATTTATGTCCATATTTTCGGAAAGTGGCTCAATAGTTTGAAGCATTTGTTAAGAAGCACATTGTAAATCCTAACAACTCTCGGCTTCGGAGCTTTGTACTTGTCTCATTCCTAGCTCTCTTGCTAACAGTCTTGAAATTATAATCCCATTTACTGACCTGCCAACAAGTGGAAACAAAGTATCCTTCTTTACCCCGCCAAAATTATTCAGAAATTTGAAGACGTCAATGAACTTACATCTTCTCTGCTCTGAGGAGAACAAGCACAATTTCTCTGGTCTCTCCTTCTGTATAAAATCCTGTATCCTTGGTAGTTAGTACGCACTGACGTTACTGAGCACCAGCGGTCGATGGGGTGACGGTGTTTGGGAAGTCACTTACTTGCACAAGCCTTGCAAGCCTCAGACCTGCTTTTGTCACCTTTGTAGTTGTGTGGCAATATTTGTGTTGCATTCAGTTTCAGATTAAGAGTAACGCAGAGAACAATAATAGAGCGTGTTCTGACGTGGAGAGAAGCTCCCTGTCTTCAATAGCGTGAATTTGAGTCTTCTTGACGACAGCTCCCAATGTGTGTTAGGACAGCCCTGCTGATAGACATGTTTCATGAACTGTATTCATTGATAACTGGGGAGTGTTATAGGGTTACACATCAGAAAGTTATGTCGTTTGAAGGAACTTTGCATTCTTTAATGTTTACTCACTGATATATTTCTCCTTCCCATTTAAGTGATTTCCAAATGTTAATTCTCAGTAAGTATTAGTTCCCTTGTGCCAGGATATTCTGCACACTCCAGACAATTCTGTAATGGTGCTGTCGATGGGGTGATGTTGCGGCGACTCAAGACCAACATTGACAAAATGGTTGCTTGGTGGTTTTCAAATTACTCAAGATGGCTGAAAGTGTCTGTCAGTTAAATGCAGCAGACAGGCGCAACTAAACCTGCTGTCTTCATATGGATGCATTAGCGAAGATGAGATTCTCCCTTGGAAGAAACATTAAGGAGGTTATTCAGCTCTCCGCAAACAGGTAGTTCTTATTTTATAAGAAATTAAAACGGGACTTTTCTGAAAGGCAGAGTTTAACAGATGTCCAAACTTTGATATTTACTAAAACGTAGAAGGAACGGTCTGATGCTACTGTGTTCAGAACTGTTTAGGTAATTGTAGAATTAGGAAGGCAAAGAGCAAGTTAAATGCACACTTGCATTCCTTAAGGAAACGTTTATCGGCAATAAAAAGTACTAATGTACTGAACGGGACGATAACTTATTGAATCATGTAAATACGGTTTCGAACAATAACAAAGGATGGTTAAACATGGGACTGGGATATCATTTCAATTACAGAAACGTGGCTCAGGGATGGACAGGACTGGCAGCTTAAAGTTACAGGATGCAAATGCTACAGGAAGGAGAGAAAGGGAGGCAAGAGAGGAAGGGGAGTGGCGTTTTTAATAAGGGATAACAATACAGCTGTACTTAGGCAGGGTATTACCGGAAATACATCCAGTAACGTCATTTGGGTGGAACTGAGAAATAAGAAACGGATGATCACCTTATTGCGATTGTATTATGGATCCCATAACAGTCAGTGGGAAGTTGAGAATCAAATTTGCAACGAGATCTCAGTTATCTGAAAGAATAACAGGGTGGTCATGGTTGGGGATTTTAACTTTCCAAACATATACAGGGACTGCCATAGTGTTAATGGTTTAAATGGGCAAGAATTTGTTAAGTGTATACAAGAAAAAATTCTGATCCAGTATGTGGAATTACCTACAATAGAAAGGAGAAAAACTACTCTTGGGAAATAATGCAGGGCAGGGGACTGAGGTCTGAATGAGGCAGCACTTTGGGTCCAGCGACCATATTTCTATTAGTTTTAGAATAGGGATGGAAAAGGATAGACCAGATCTAAAAGTTGAATTTCTAAATGGGAGGAAGGCCAATTCTAACAGTATTAGGCCAGGACTTTCAAATGCTGATTGCGCAGATTTCGCAAGCAAAGGGACAGCTGGAAAATGGGAAGTCTTCATAAATGAGATTATGGGAGTCCAGAGGAAGTATATTTTTGTTGTGGAAATAGAAAAGGCTGGAATAGATGGTGACATCTCAAAATATGTCCATATTAAAGAGGGGGCAGGGCTGGATGTCTTGAAGTGCATAAAAATGGATAAATCCCCCAGATCTTATCAAGTGTATCCTAGAACTCTGTGGGAAGCTAGGGAAGGGTTTGCTGGGCTCTTACTCTGATATTTGTATCATCATTGTACCAGTGTGGTGGTGAAAAACTGGAGGTTGGCTAACGTGGTGCCACTGCTAAGAAAGGTACTAAGGACAAGAGAGGGAATTATGCACCAGTGGCCTTGACGTCGGTGGTGGGCAGGTTGTTGGAGGGAATCCTTAAGGGCAGAATGCACATGTATTTGTAAAGGTAAAGACTGATGATGGATAGTCAACATGTCTTTGTGCGTAGGAACTCATGTCTCACAAATTTGATTGAGTTTTTTGAAGAAGTAACAAATATGATTGATGAGGGCAGAGGGGTGGACGTGAGCTACATGGACTTCAGTAAGGTATTCGAGAAGGTTCCATTAGAGACTGGTTAACAATGGAGACCTAGCCGTTTAGTTACACAACTGGTTCAACGGCAGAAGACAGAGGGTTATAGCGGAGGGTTGTTTTTCAGTCAGGTGGTCTGTGACCAATGGAGTGCCACAAGGATCGCTGCTGGGTATAGTACTTTTCATTATTTATATAAATGATTTGGATGTGAGCATAAGAGGCATAGTTAGTAAGTTTGCAGATGATACTACAATTTGAGGTGTAATGGACAGTGAAGAAGGTTACCTCAGATTTCAAAGGGATCTTGATCAGATGGGCCATAGGCTGAGAAGTGGCAGGTGGAATTTAATTTAGATAAATGGGAGCAGCTGCATTTTGGGAAAGCAAATCTGAGCAGGTCTTAAACACTTAATGGTAAGGTCCTGGGGAGTGTTGCAGAATAAAGAGCTCTTGGAGTGCAGGTTCATAGCTTCTTGGAAGTGGAATTGCAAGTAGATGTTATAGTGAAGAAGGCGCTTCCTATGCTTCAATTTGTTGTTCAGGGTAATGAGGACAGGAATTGGGAGGTCATGTTGCGGCTATAGAGGACATTGGTTATGCCACTGTTGGAATATTGTGTGCAATTCTGGTCTCCTTCCTATCGGAAACATGTTGTGAAACTTGGAAAAGGTTCCGAAAATATTTACAAGGATGTTGCCAGAGTTGGAGGATTTTAGATTTGGGGAGATGTTGAATAGGCTAAGGTTGTTTTCCTTGGAACGTCGGAGGCTGAGGGGTGACCTTATAGAGGGGCATGGAGAGGATTCATAGACAAAGTCTTTTCTGTTGTGTAGGGGAGACCAGCAGTCGAGGCCATCGGTTTCGGGTGAGAGGAGAGAGATATAAAACAGCCCTGAGGGGCAACCTTTACACACAGAGGGTGGTACGTATATGGAATAAGCTGCCAAAGGAAGTTGTGGAGGCTAGTGCAATTGCACATTTAAAAGGCATCTGGACGGGTATATGAATAGGAAGGGTTTGGAGGGAGATGGGCGAGGTGCTGGCACGCGGGAATAATTTGGTCGGACTGGACGAGTTGGGCCGAAGGGTTTGTTTTCGTGCTGTACATCTCTATGACTCCACTACTTTCTAAATGGGGCAGGGAGTGAGGGTTGGCCGGATGGTGACTGTAGGCAGCAGAAATCACGACTCGGCAAATATTAGTAATTGGGAACTTAAGTGCAGATGTTGATAATTCGACCAAATTTGTACATCCGAAGATAGAGGTAACACGAAAGGACAATATACAAAATACGGAATGATGTCGTGGTTGTCCCATTTTTTGTGGTCTCTGAAGGGGTTTCGTTTAATGGCTTAAGAAAGTAGCAAAATGTTGGAATGTCACGCGTTCCATGGAATTCCAAAAGATGTTTCTGTTTAGAAAACAGATTTTGCAAATTAAAGTATTTAGAGTGAGAACAGCAAAGATTTATTTTAAAATGAATCTTCAGCTTAAAATGTAATTACAGGAGGTAAGTAACACAGGTAAGAAAATGAAGTTGTAAGTCAGGGAGCCTGTTGCTTTTTTGTTTCAAGCTGAAGTTAGAGAGTTATTGTTCTCCACTTGTCAACTATTGATTATATCAATGTTCATTTATAGAATTTATAGCAATTGATAGAATTTAATGTCCTTCTTAATCTGCCATTCTCAAGTTAGTCCAGAAATTGGAAAGAGTTCTTCCTGAAAAACGGATCAAAGCTTATTGATCAAAATTCTGAATTTCGCTGGGGTATCCAAAGTATCATTGACTTTCCGCTCTGAGCTGCCATAAGAGAGAATTTCTGCTTCATTTGAAAGCTGGATAGAGTGTAGTCACTGGCCTCTGTTACATATGTGGAAATGGAGATCTAAAGGAGCTAAAGAACGCCGGACTTAAGGCTTCACTATCATATTTCTCCCCAAAATAGATGTTCTTGATATTTGATTTTGAGCTTCTCCAGTGTTATAAAAGTTGCACTCATCCATGCAAGGAGTGAGACACCTTGGTGTGAGTGGCAAGACATCATGCAGTCAGGGGGTAAGTTTTTTTATATAGTATACATGGACTTCCTGACAATATCGCAGCCAACGCGTGGATGCCATTGACTCAGTAAAGTGTCTGATCAATAGTAACACCTGACATTTTCTCAACAGCTATTGGCGCATAGAAACCAATTGAGAGTCTGAGGGAGATGCTGCAAGTATCTACTGGAAATGTTTCATTTTAAAATCAAGTGAGAATCAGTCCAATCTTATTCTATGTTTTTTTTATGCTCATCGCCTCATCGAACATATTGCATTATACGAGTGAAAGGATATTTCAGCATGTGTTTCAACTGATCTCGGAATATAATCTGTGTCACAACATAATTAAGAGTGTTTGTGCAGCAACTCAGGAGCTGCAGCATGAAACCTATTTCACGTACAATTTCAGACATCCAAAATGATACATCACTGAATAAATACATTCGCTCCCATAGAGAATAGACCATTCACATTGTCCAGAACAATATAAAATTAGCTGACTGTACAAATAGTAAAACAATGGATTTATTTCGACTCTGCACTTCTGGATCTTTGGGATTCTTCTCACTTCTGTGGGCCCGAAGTCTCCTGCGCGCTCCACTGGCTTTTAATTTGTGTCTGACAGTGAAAGCATTCAGAAACAGAATCAAGACAAATAGAACACATGGGGTCAGAATGTAATACAGAAAATCAATTATTGTCCACAACAATGTCATGGCAATAGCCCCTTCTATGTAACAAAGAAAATATTCTATCAGCAGCTCAGTACTGTTACTGTTCCCAGAACCAAAGCTGCTGTTCTCTCATTGAACTATTTACGTTTCAGCTTCTGATAACACATGGCCACAAATCGATCAAAGGTGAAAGTGACGGTGAACCGGACAGAACAGTCAGTGGCTGCATAAAGCAGGATGGCGTGGATATTGCACACAGGGATGGAATAAAGGAAATAAAACTGCTCCTGATAAACATTCGGAATGAATCTCAATACCACATCGACGACAATGAGCAGTAGATCCGCTACTGCCATGGCTTCCAGGCAACGACTGACTGATCCAGAGAGACCACGTGATCAGCGAAAGAGGAGAAGGATCGCCATGTTATTAGCTGTGAGGGTGAGAGGTACATGCCTGTTACTTTATTCCCTCGACAATGATTTGTTTTCAAAATTCCATCATTTTCGCACACTTACCAGAAATCAATAATTCACTGAGTATTTAGTTGCCTCTCTGTATTCTCGAAGTATTGTTTACAAACCCTGAATTATTCTAATGAACTAGGGCAAAGAAGACACCAAGAAATGAGATTATTGATCGATAAAGGGAATGGATGGGATAATTCATAGGAGACAGTGGGTTCCCATTGAAGGACTTATGCCCGAAACGTCGATTTTCCTGCTCCTTGAATGCGACCTGACCAGCTGTGCTTTTCCAGCACCACTCTAATACAGACTCGGGATTCCAGCATTTGCAGTCCTCTCTTTCACCTTCCTGTTGTGATATTATACCGATTCATAATCATTTCCAGGATGCAGTGATTGCTAATCCATATGATTACACTTTCAAAAAAGTTTTTCAAAAGTGATCAGTTCATTTGTTATTCTGGTCTCTGCTTTGAGGTTCTGAACGTTAAGGTCTTGTTGGAGTCTCCTTACTTCACAGTGTTCACGTTTTGCTTTGGAAAAGCGAGGGTATGCGTTATCCATGGTTTGCAGTGATTCCCCTTAAATGACACATTTCTAAGAATTGTCTATAGCTTGCAGTTAATGTTATGCCAGCCATTCCTCGGTAAAAACACAAAACGAGCACCTCTAAACGATATTGAGAGTGTTTTTTTTGTTTTAGGGAATGAAGGACTGACCTGAGAATGTGAAAGCGATCAAACTTAACCTCATAGTATTGGAATTGTGCATCACAGAAAGAGGCCCATCAGTTAAACTCGCCTATGCTGACCAGATAATCCAAATTAAATTAATCGCATATGCCAGCATTTCGCCCAAACACCTGCAAAACCTCTATTTGTGCAGTCATGCAGATGCATTTTAAATATTGTTATTGCACCAATTTCCACAACGTCATCTAGAAGCCCATTGTATATATTCACAAACACTGCCCCATACAACGTCTTTTTCTGTACCTCCCTCGACCCCACTACAAACGCTGAAGAAGGAATACACCAAAAACGCACCCTCTGCGTGATAGAAAAAAGTCCCTGATATCCATTTTAACTATGTAAACTTTCACCTTGAAATTGTTTCCTCTACTTTTCAATTTCTTACCCACTGGGAAAACGGCCTTGGCTGGTCACTTTATTCGTGACTGTCATGGTTTTAAAAAAAGATCCACAAGGTAATCCTCAGCATTCAAAGCTCCAGCCTTTCTTAACAGCTTAAATACCCCCAACTTGTAATGGTTATCCGAACCCTTAACACCACGAGGTTAAGGGTGTCCTCCACTATCCCATTTGTTGGCTTCATGACCAAAACACGATACGAAAATTGAATTCTCAGTAAACAGCATGGACGTAAAATATTTGAATTGAAATACAATAGAAATCCTGGATAATACAGTAAATTCCCAAACAACTATTTGTTTAGTTATTTGCACACTTCTACCGTATCTATAGTTTCATCTGGTCGTACTACTTTCCTCCCAACGTACAGAAACGAGCAGGTTGGGTGGAGTAGGCGTGCAAAATGCGAGGATAGTGTGGAGATATGTTCTGCACTTCACAGTGATGGCGCAGACTCACTGAGCTGAATAGCCTCTTTCTGCACTCTCAGTATTCTATGTGAGCCAACTGTAACAAATAAAAAGAAATGAAACTGCAAATGACACTCCAGGGTTTAGATTTAAAACAAAACTTCATGTTCCTGTGAAATGTCCTGATGAGTCCAGGGGAAAAGTCTTCAAGAACAAGTGTCCTTTCTTTCAACAACAATCCTGATTAGACTGAGCAGCAGGTTATTATGCAGCAATTCCTGCAGCAATCAGGAGTCAAAGGAGAATTAAAGAAATGACTGGAGCAAACTCATGATGGTGACTATTTAGCTTTTAATACCCCAGTTTGTGTTAGTGAGAATATAAACTCTACATAGCCGCCATAATGTACTATTCTCCATCACTTTCATCAAACTTCTTTCACTAAACCATAAGAAGTATGAGCAGAATGACGCAACTTGGTCTATCGAGACTATTCAACCATTCAGTGAGATTATGGTTGATCTGATCATCCGCAAACCCACTTCCTGCCCTTGTCTAAGACCCTTGATTCACTTCTTGATTAATAATCTGTCGACCCCAAATTAATAGTCTGTCTGACTCAATTGCAACAGCCCTGTGCAGTGAAGCATCCTACAGACTCATTGGCTTTTGAGAGGAGATTCCTCTTCATTCCTGCCTGAAATGGGAGACCCATTATAGTGAGATTGTGTTTTCATATGCCAAAACATCTCCATATGTCAGTTAAGTTCAGAATCTTGGAGGTTTCAATAAAGTCACCACACTTCTTCTATATTCCAACGGGTACAAGACCAAACCTACCATTCCGATGAGAAAATCACTTAGAGATATTGAGAACCTTGAGGAGATTTTTTCTATCTAATGATGAGACTGATATTGATGCTGGTGTCTGAAAGGTTGGGTGTTGAGGAAACAAGTTTCAAATAATAAACAAAAATGCAGAGATGGTAATTACAACAGCTTATCACACAGAGAGCTGTCAGGATTTGGAGATTCCTCCATGAAATTGTAGTTGACGCAATCTTAATCAGGATTCAGTTATTCAAATGGAAAAGAAGATAGGATAGCAACATTTATTGTTTCATTTTGAGCAATAGAAGGGGAGTGCAAATGGCGGTATGAATATTTTATATATCCAACAGTTTCTTTGTGAGCTGGATGGCAGAGATCAGCACTGTTGTCTGATTAATTCTGTGAGCAAAATGAAAAGTATATGTAAGAAAGAAACAGAACGACGTGACTGTGTGTAGAAAAGTAGACAGACACTGTGAGAGAGGAGCATGGAAAAACTCTACATCGAATTGAAAACGGGAGACTTACAGAACTTTGTGAAAAGGACAGGATCCAATGTTTGGGTGGAATTTGAAATTAATGAGGGAGTCGAACAGAAAGATGATCATTTTAATCTCGAGACCACGCCCAGATGGGACAAGTTGTTCGATGTGAACAAAGGCGTCTTGAAAACTTGGTGTGAGTTAATAAGTGACTGATCAGCTTCAGGTTATTTGCAATTAATGAAAGTTTTTTTTATCTTGGAGTCTGGCTGGGAGAAGAAGAGATTAGTAGAGTGTGGACCCAACAAGGACACGGATGAGTTTTCATTGTACTGTGGGTTTAGGCGGATTGGCGATGGAGTCAATGATGGTCGTGGTTGGAGGCAGAGTTGGTTTAATTCATAGCCTGGACTTGGAGAAATAATGTGGTTGCATAACGTCCTGCTCAGTACGATGTTGTCAGTGAGTATTGTTGGGTATGGTGATGAGCGAAGAGACTGGATTCGGTTTTCCAAATGTTTGCAAAATTAGTCGAGCAGCACACGGATGCGTTTTTTTTAAGTTTGAACGTAAGAGTTTCTCGGGCAGAAACAGTAGAGGACACTAGAGACACCCTCAATAATTTTCGGTTCGTTTACTTGGAACGGTGTATTGTTATAGGGTGGGAGGCAGATAAACCTTTAAGAGAAAGCAGGTTAGAGTTGGAAATAATGGTTCTGTAATGTTCGTTTTCGAGTTAAAGAATGAAATTGTTATTTTTCCTTTAATCAGTCGAATTTGCATGGTTCCCTGTCATTCATACTTTAACAGATGATGAACAGTCGTGAGCTTTCTGTGTGCTTGATATAATTAACAGTAATGTTCACCGCCGTGTTATAACAGTTTGGGAGCTCGGGTCGGTAATTTGGACAGGTTTAGACAGATCCAGTCTGAAATTTGGACAGATTTTAAAGATTTGGAGTGAAAGATCCCAGCAGATTTAAATACTTGCCGAATAGTGTCCTTGTTTTTTAAATAAAACATAGTTGAGACAATTTTCTTAATTTAGGTTACTTGCAGTTGATTGAATTTGGAAGGAGAAAAACGGTTCTTAATAGTCCTAAGGAGGTTCTGGGGTGTGAAGTCGTATCCCAAATTTGTCAAAACAGCTTAGAAAGAAAAGAACATACTTTAAGAATTAACAAAAAAGATTAGAATTGGGTTTATCAAGTACAAAAGTAAAGCTGAAATTGCAACTAGAACATTTATGTGTGTCAGAGAAACAGGTACGTGTTATAAACTAGAAAGATCTAAATGACCATTGAAGAAAATGGAGTTGGAAGGTAAACAAAGGGGTGGGGGGGGGGGGGGGGAGAGAGAAAGACAGAACGAAGAATGAGAGAGAGAGGATAAACAAAGAGAGTGTACGGTAAAAGAAAGAGAGAGACAGTTCTTAGCTGAGCAAAGAGAGTGAAGAAAGGGAAAGAGAAGAAAGAGGGAAAAGAAAGAGAAATAGTGTGATAAATGGAACTTGAGATGTTGTGTCCTGGCAAAGTCAAGTTAACAGGATGGAGATGAAGACAGAAGGTAGTGATAAATGCAAATAAGTAAAATCACTGCCACATTTTGATTAGAAAGATGTCAAAGCCTTCTTTATTTAATTTGGAAAAAAATGGTCAGGTAGAAGCACTTGTCAGAGGACTTGTGGATAATGGCATTTAGACGAAACTGGTAGGCAGAGCTAGTGAGCTATTTACAGCGGTCAAAGATGAGGGGTCGTGTGATTACGAACAGGTCAAACAGGCTATTTTGAGTGGTTATGAATAGGTGGAAGAAGCGCATAAACAGCGGTTCTGAAACATAAAAATAGGAACCAAGTCAGACGCAAGTTGAATTCCAAAGAATTTAACAAATTCTCTTTGAGAGATGGATGTGGGCATTCAAAATAGATCAGACAAATGAGGGTCGAAGTGAAGTTATTCTGCTAGGTGAGGTTAAAGACTTACTTCCAGAGATAATAAGAATTCTTGTGGATTAACAGGAAGTTCAAGAATTGAGAAGAGCAGCAGGCAAATACATTGGCATATAAAGCAAAGTTTAGCATCCAGCAATAATTTCGTTCTGTGAGGGATAGAAATTGGGAGAAGGGGAGGTCCTACACTATAAAATATACAGTAGAGAACACTGGTAATTGTTTTCCACGGATTAAAAAAGAAGTTCAACAGGATGAAATGGCGGTAAATGCCACAGGCGTTTCCACTGTGGTAAAGTGGAACACATAAAGTCACAATGCTTGTCATTAAATAAAAGCATTGTGGGAACACATGCAGTAAAAGCAGCTCGGCCAGTTCCATTCGTGCAAGTAGGAAAGGAAACACCAAGAAAGTTCGAAGAGCTGCAGGAGAGTGTGCACCCTAAGCTGGGGTTGGGTATGCAGTTAGTACCTGATATCTATGAAGAATTCGCCTCTGTGGGTAAAGTTTACTCTGTAAGAACAGGGGAGAATGGGAAAGAAGTTATAATTGTGAGAGATACGGAATTTAACTTATCTCTACTTGTAAGAGATAAACTTATTTGTTCTCTTTCTAATCTGCTATCCAAAAGAATGGCAAATTGTTGGACAGATGGACAGGTATTTAGCGTTTCGTTATATAAGATAAGTTTGGAGTGCTAACTCAAGATTGGTATAATAACAGTGGGAGTGATTGCCAGTTCCGGCAATCCAGTTTTTTCTTGAAACAATTTAGCAGGATCCAAGGTGGAGTGGCACCCCTTATTGTGCAGAAACCCAAGGAAGACCAGGGAGCTAAGAAGTTAGAAGAAAAATATCCTGGTATTTTCCCAGACTGGACTAACATGATCTCACTACAATAAGTCACAGCACGAAGCAAAGACCAAAGAGAAGTATGAAGGAATTCAAGTTCTGATAGCCGATACCCTCTTTGATGAAATGGCGCTGGAAAACCTGAATGAGTAGAGGGTCAGCCAGAAGTGCTAAACCCTAAAAGGCTAATGTACTTGCAACAGAAGGACGAGACAATAAAAAATATATATGTTGATGCATACTCAGAGAAGCAGACAACGCTTATTCCTAATGTTTCTTATTTTAATGATAGAATTAAAAGCCAAAATTGGAGACCACAGCAGGTTAGTGAGGAGGAAAATGGGCAGAAGTGCACCAGAGAGTGTTGTCGATTGCATGCAGACTGTATATTTTATGTGTAGCACACGAACTACCAGTAGGGGGTCACGTAGGTGTATTGGAGACTCAACGACGAAACAAAAACATTTCTATTGGCTTGGAATGCAGAACGATGTGGTTAAGATTTGCCATACGTGTCATACATGCCAAATAGTAAGTAATCCACAAGAATTAAAAGAACCAGCACTTACTTTCCTAATTCACGCATTCAAAGATCATTTCACGTAGGTTATGATTGATTTGTAGTCCCGTCCCGAGAGCTAAAAGTGGGAACCAGTAACTGATAACCATAACGGATGTGTCTATCAGATTTTTGAAGGCAATTCCATTATGGAGTGTTCAGGCAAAAAGGATGTGAGAGGTATTAGTAGCTTTCTGCACGCGGTGTGGGCGACCCGGAGTATTCAATGAAACCAAGGGTCCAATACTGCTGCTAGGCTTTTTAAAGAGATCATGGAGAGCCGAGATATACAGCATTTTAAATCTTGTACATATCATCCTGAATCCCAGGGAGCTTCAGAAAGATTGCATCAAACTCCGAAGACCATGATAAGGGCATAATCTCGCTTTACCCAAATGATTGAGATAAAGTTATCTCATTTGTGTTGTTTGCTGTTAGAAATACGCGAAACAATTCTACTCAGTTTACTCCCTCTGAGTAAATATTCGGACACGATGTGAGAGGTCCTTTGAAATTAATTGAAGAGAAATTGATAGAACCAAAGTCAGAGAACTCACATTTGGATTATGTGTTGGAGGTGATAGACGCATTTAAATTGAATAAGGTGAGTTAGAGAAACAGCACCAGTGGAGGTCACCGATTGGAATGAAACAGATAACAGGTCGAAAAAAAAACTGAAATTCAGGCAGTTCCATGGTGAGATGAAGTAAGAGCACTGTTACAGGTGATCCCATCGAAGCCATGTCTAGTAGTCGCTAGCGAATTGAGAAAAAAAGTTGATTGAGGTAAACTATTGGGTGAAGATGATGGATGGGGAATAATCGGTATCACGCATGTCATCTTAATCTTTTAAAACTTTATCAAAAAGAGCGAAGGAACTGGAGAAAATTTGTTAGTTACTACCCCACAGAGTAAGAAATCAAATCCAGATGTTGTGGACTTTGATATGCCTCAAAATAAGTTAAACAATGAGGAAGTCCTTGTGGAGTGGTTAGGTTCATACATTATCTGCCTCAGGACCAAAGAATGCAACTGAAAGCTTTGTTACAGCAGTATGAGGACATATGCAGGCATAAGATGGGGAGGACTAATGCTATTGTAACTGAGGTAGACGTAGGGAATTCTATTTTGATAAAACAACACGCCTACAGGCTAAATCCTTTCAAATCCATACAGATTAAGAAGGAAGTTGAGGCCTTGCCCAACCAAGAATTAATCGAACCGAGTCAAAGCGAGTCGAGTTCGCCAATCATGTTACTCCCCAAACCTGACGGGACTTATCGATCTTATGTGGACTCTTGGAAGATCCCTGTCGTAACATAATCGAACTCATAACCCAGACTGAGATTGGACCATATAGAGAACGTTGGACAAGCCAGTTGCATCAGAACGTTTGACATATTGCGTGGTTATTGGTAGGTAATGTTATCAGAGAAAGTGAAAGTAACTTCTGTGTTTGTAACCCCAAATGGGCTATGTCTATTCAAAGAAACCACCCACCACATTCCAAAGACGCATGAACAGAGCTGTGGTTGGATTAACAAACTGTGAAGTTTCTCTGGACGATGTAATGATCTTTAGTGAGTCCTAGAAAGAGGGAAAGATACAGTTGGCAGAGATTTTTGAACTATTCCGAGAAGCAAAACTGGAAATACACTTCCAGGAAACAGAATATGATAGCAGATACATTGACGTGGATTTAACGGAGAAGTAACATTGAACAGGGAACAATATAACATATATCATATATATGTTTCTGTCTGTCTGTCTCGCTGTCTTTATCGCTATCTCTCAGTGTGTGTATTTGTGTGTCAGTGCACGCAAATATTAGCATGAACTTAGATTAACATCCTATGTATAAAGAAGCTATCATTTCATTATGATGGTTCGCTTTTCATCTTAAAGGAGGGGTGCTATGAAGTTAAAGGCGTGTACTGTACCTTTAAGAAAGATTGAAGGCGGGCAAACGCCTGTAATTTCACAGAGAATGCTGTTCAAAACAGACTCGTAACGGTACTTTTTTTTAAAATTGAGAAATCTGAGCAACAGAAGATCGAATGCGACACAGGAACAGAGTGGGTCAACACCACTCTCTGGTTTGGAAAATTGATTTGCCGTCAATTTGATAGGGCCTTTATGGGATCAGTATCTTGTTATAGAGTGGGAGGTAGATAATAATCCTTTAAGAAAAAGAAGGCTGAGGGATGTAAATAGTGGTGGGTTAATGTTCATTTTAGAGGAAAAGAATAAAATTGCTATTTTTTCTGCAAGGTGTGGAATGGAGGTAGTTCTCTGTTATACGTAATATTACAGATTGTGAGGTGAGGTTTCCTTTTTTTTAATCAGAAGGGTTCACCGCCATCTTGGAACAATTGTTCGTTCACTCTAAGATGTGCATCATGTCTCACATTTTCAACCTCCGCACTTGCATGATGTAGAAAAGAATTAATGTGATTGGTAGTCGCTTGGTGTTGGTCAGCAAGCAGCTTAAATTGTGACTCCTACTCCAACATTGTCCAACAGCCAGGCTCCTTTCCAGTCATTCAGCTCAGAACATGATGCAAAGGAAGTTCTCGGTGTAATGACCAAAATGCCTTCTGCGTCAAAAGCATGCCCTCACAGGGTAAAGTACAGAATAAGCCAGTGACATTAGCAGCAGGATGTGGTTTGTGTGTATGAAACATAGAATTATAGAGGCCAAGAGTGCAGGAGAGGCCCACAATCCATTGTGAGAGAGGTGTGAGAAAAAATTTGTAAGGTGCACGATATCCAATATTTTAACTCCCATAACTTTTAATGTACGAGCACTTAAAATTGCTTATCCAATGGCTCTTTAAATTTTGTAAGGTCACCTGACTCATCTCGACAATCGGGCAATGTATTGCAGATCCCCACCACTCTCTGCTTGGAAATGTTTCTTATCAATTCCCTTCCACACCTTGGAAACACAGAAAATCTTCCACAGTATGGAAGCTGTATACTCACCCATTATGTCCAAACTGATCCTCTCAAACAGTATGCCACAGAGACTCAGCACATCCCTGTAACACAGCAGTTCCTATGGCTAATCAACACATGGGAAATTAAAGATGTCCAATCTAACTAACCTGGACTTTTTTGGGGATACGTAGGAGGAAACCCGAGCACCCAGAGTAATCCCATGCAGACACGTAAAGAATGAGTAAATTCTATTCAGTCACCCAATGCTGGAATCAATCCCAATCCCTGGGCGCTTTGAAGCAGCAGTAACAACAACTGAGCCGCCATGCAACCCCAAAGCTTTTGGCTATTCAATTCCAAAATATCCACCCTCGCTATTGATACGTCAACTGAAGGGAGTAGTTGATTTCTATTCCCTCTACCCGTGGCCCACACATTCCTACAGAACTCAAACAGGCCTCCAGAGAGGTTCTCTACTTCAGAGAAATCACCTCGAGTATATCTCGTTTCTCTTCGGTAATTAAATGTCCAGTAGAATATCGATCAGGAAAGCAAAAGAATAAGCCTTTCTGCCCATCATATCCGTGTCAACAATGGTGACATTCTGAACTAATCCTTTCTACCAGCACCTCGCCTTTTCCCCACTATCCTCCGTCTGTTCATGCCTCTGTCTAAATACCTCTTCTACCTTATTATTAAATCCATTTCCACCACCTCCCCAGTGCAGCGCGTTCCAGAGACCTACCACCTTATTGTGTAAAAGCACTTTCCTCCTAAATTTCTTTTCCACTTCTCCCCTCTCACCACAAAATGAAGCCGTTTGTCATTTCTGCCCTAGGATAAAAGAAATTGGTTTAGTGACATAGCCATGTGTCTCATCATCTCCAACACTCTAGCAAAAACAATCCATGTTTGTCTCATCACTCCTTATAGTTGACATAATCAAATGCATGCAACATCCTTGTAAACGTCTTCTGCCCTCTTTCCAAAACCTGCATATCCTTCCTATGCTGTCGTGTTCAGAAAAATATTCCAGCTGTGATCAAATCAAATGTCAAAACTGAGAACATAGAACATAGAAAAGTACAGCAAAGAACACGCCCTTTGGCCAACGATATTGTGCTGAGGATTAACGCTAATGTAAAATAAAATAACTTAAACTACGCACCCCTGAATTCACTGCTATCTATTTCCATCAGTCACTTAAATGCTTCTCATGACTCTGCTCCCACCACCACCGCTGACACTGCATTCCATGCATTCACAACTCTCTGCGTAAGAAATCTTCCTCTGAGATTCCCTCTATACCTTTCTCCTAATATCTTAAAACAATGACCCCTCATGCCCTGGGGAAAAGACTCAGGCTCATGACCTTATCCATGCCTCTCATTATCAGGACACCTCTCTTCCTCCTTCTCTCCAGAGAGAAATGCCCAAGCTTAGTCAACCTCTCGTGATAAGGCAAGCTCTCCAGTCAAAGCAACATCCTGGTAAGCCTTCTTTGCAACCTTTCCAAAGCCTCCTCTATATCTTTCGTATCCTAGGGCAACCAGAATCGTTCACAATATTCCACGTGTGGTCGCACCAGAGACTTGTAGAGCTGTAGCAAAGCCTTGTGGCTCTTAAACTCGATCCCCCTGTTAACGAAAGCCAAAATACCATATGCTTTCTTAACAAATCTATCCATTTGGGTGGCAACTTTAAGGAATCTATATACTTGAACACCATGATCATTCTGTTTCTCCACACTGCCAAGAATCCTGTCTTTAAGCTTACATTCAGCATTTGAGTTCGACCTTCCAAAATGTATCACTTTGCATTTATCCTGGTTGAACTCCATCTGCCATTTCACAGCACAGCTCTGCATCCTGTCTATGTCGTGCTGCAGCTTGCAATAGCCCTCGATACAATGAACGGCACCTCCAAACTTTGAGTCTTCTGCAAATTTACTAACCCACTCCTGAACCACCTCACCCAAATCATTTATGAAAACTGCAAAGAACAGAGCCCGAAGAACAGAACCCTGCGGGACGCCACTCAACACTGACCTGCAGGCAGAATACTTTCCATCTACAACCACTCTCTGCCTTCTGTCAGCCAACCAAGTCTGAATCCAGATAGCCAAATCTCCCTGAATCACATCAAATGCCTTGCTGAAGTCCAGATACACCACATCCACTGCTCGACCTTCATCGAGTTGTCTTGTCACCCCCTCAAAGAACTCAAAAAGATTTGTGAGGCTTGACCTACCCCTCACAAAGCATGTTGACTGCCTTTAATCACTCTACGCTTTTCAGAATAGTCATAAATCCTATTCCTCAAAAGTATTTCCAAAACTTTGCTGACCACAGTTTTAAGACTGACAAGTGTGTAATGGCCAGGAATTTTCCTATTACCCTTCTTGAAAAGAGCAACATCATTCGCTGTCTCCTAATCCTCCTCTGCGACTCCCGTGGAGAGCGTGGAGGTAAAGATCTTCGCCAGCGGCTCAGAAACCTCCACTCTAGATTCCCGGAGCAACCTAAGATAAACCTGCTCTGACCCTGGGGACTTTTCAATCTTAATGTTACCAGATTTTCCAGGAGATCAACTCCATACAACAACATGAGAAGGCCGTTAATGTATGTTGCTCTTTTTCTGATATCCCCCTTCCTTTCTGTCACGCTGTTAAGAGACAGGTTGAACTGTGAATTGCGATATTAAAAATCAATTTGTGTCTGTGCCATCCAGTTTTATTGTCATGGCTGAGAAATCAATGGTTCAATACATCGCAAAAAAAAATGCAATTTACTGGTTGGGGCATCGAGATACCGTTTGGGAATTGAAATAAGTTGCTTAACTATTTCTGGAAACTGGACGGACATGCTAGCTCTAATGGCCGCCTTCTGAAATGTAATATTCACTGATGGGCATATATGATGATCAGGTGACCAAATCATCCTCAAAGAGGGATGGATTTAAGACGAGTCTTAAAGGAAGAGATAGACATGGCTCGCTTTTGTAGAGAAGGTACCCGCTCTGAGAGAACAGGCATCTTGCAGCTTGACCAGCAATGTTAGCCTGAGTAATGCAGTATTGGTCACAGAAGGCCAGATTTGGAGGAGCACAGATAACATGAAGTTTAAAACCTGCAGTAATGTTCAGATATCAGACTAGAAGATCAAAGGTCAGAAGTAGCCATCAGCTCGGAGAAAGTGACGACTGCAAATGCAGGAGCAGGCGAATGAGCATTTCATCAGTAAACGTCGACTCACCTGCAACTCTTATCCTAACTCACCGGCCGTGCCTTTCCACAGTTTTCGATCCACATTCTGTGCATGAAGGCTGCTCTGCCATTCAATGAGATCGTGGCTGATCTGATTGCCCTCAAACCCCCACCTACCTGCATTTTTCTACTTATTCTTCAATACCACCTTGACTAAAAATCTGTCTGTCTCTGCAATCACTGAACCCGCTCTGAACTAACCTAATGCCAGTATAACTTTCCTCAGCTGAGAGAACGAAAAAATGTTCTCAGCACTCCAGTGGTGCTCCTGCTTGAGGTTAGGGTGAGGTGATCGGCCGGAGAGGGGGTGGGAGGGGGAGAGGTCGGGATGAAGATTGCAGGTCAAGAACCCACCTAGAAAACCTCCAACCACAAGAGATGAATGCTGATTTCTCCAGCTTCCTCATTTCCACTGCCCCCACCTTATCTCAGTTCCAACCCTCGGACTCAGCACCGCCTTCTTGACCTGCAATCTTCTTCCCTACCTCTCCACCCCCACCCCCTCTCCGTCCGATCACCCTCACCTTAACCTCCTTCCAGCTATCGCATTCCCAACGCCCCACCCCAAGTCCCTCCTCCCTACCTTTTATCTTAGCCTGCTTGGCACACCCTCCTCATTCCTGAAGAAGGGGTTATGCCCGAATCGCCGATTCTCCTGCTTCTTGGATGCTGCCGGACCTGCTGCGTTTTTCCAGCAACACATGTTTCAGCTCTGATCTCTAGCATCTGCAGTCCTCACTTTCTCCAAGCAAAGAGTCTGCCCATTTATAATAAATAAATTTAATACGTTAAATCCTGTGGGGAAATCTCGTCTGAAGAATTTTTCATGAGCATATCAATACGTGCACTCAACGTCAGTGTCCTTCATTGGGGATGGACAGAAAGCTCATAGGAGCAATTGTCTGATCGTGGTGTCATTTCTAATTGAAGCTGTGTTCAGAAATCCTTTAGCTGTATCTTTGTCACTGACTGTCTGGGAACTCTCGACGTTTGGGTATATGGAAATATGAGGACTCTCCTCCTATGCATATATTTGTAATCACACGCAAACATTAAATTTGGATGGTTTGGGATCTGATATGTTGGATGTGGTTGAAACTATTGCACACTATTTAACTCATGCGTACTGCTCTTGCTGTTCAGTTTGCATGCATTTCCTGATTAAATCTCAGCATTCACAAGTATCTTACTATAGGCCCACAGCGTCTCATGAACTTCCAGCTTTGGAGCTGTTAGCTTTGTTGTGAAGCAGGTTCCACCGATGTCAGCGACACATAAAATGGCCGAAGGCAGCAACAAGAGCAGCTGAAATCACCATGTACCGAGCACAAGAATTGGGCTGACAAACAGGAAGTCACGGAGGAGGAGACACAGAGAGACAGAAAAAGAGAGAGGGAGAGAGAGGGAGAAAGAGACAGAGAAAGAAAGATGAGCATTATTAGCAGGGAGTTGTAATATTGACAACACGACATCAGGAAATTTCCAGGTTGCACAGAACATGGCCCACCCTGTGGCTGAAAAAGATGAGATGGGAAGTTAATTCAGCGTTCTTCCCATCATCTTCATCTGAGCTCATCCAGCGCTCTCTCCCCTGTTTTATCCGTCTATGTGTCTTCAAGTTTGTGGCGACAAAGATTCGATGCGTGAGAGGGCTTTTTGAAAGGTTTGAGGTTCTTTCATTCAATGATTCCAACTCTCTCCCCTTCTGTGATTTTTTTCCGTCCCAGCTGTCTGTGGGAGAGGTTTTTAACCCAGGTGTGTGTGTGGTGTCCTCTTCTTTGTGTGATAATTTGGCCATTTTTTCTTTTAGTGCCTTTTTTTTGCGGTGTGTGGTCCTGTTCTGTCCGATGGTGACGGCTTGTTCTATGGTCCGGTCCATTCCTGATTGGTGGTTTTTGAAATTAACGATTTTTTGCGCGCAATTTCTTGTCTGTGTTTGTGTAGTCTGCTGTGAGCGTCTGTAATCCTCTCCCACAGACAGCTTACAGACACGGAAAGAACAATACTGGCCAAGGGCCTCAACTACAACTACAGGGACGCCAAGACAGCAGACTTCCTAGCAGCACTAGAATGCACACTCAGGAACAATGGACTGACAGAAGAGACGCAACAAACTGTGAGACAAAGTATCGTACCGCTGATAACAAGAAAAAAACAAACACATAACCTCAACTCCAAGGAGAGGGAAGCACTAAAATCACTAAGAAACGATAACAACATAATTATACTACCAGCAGACAAAGGCAGAATGACGGTCATCCTGGACAAAGCAGAGTACATGCAAAATGCACAACAACTACTTGCAGATACCAACACCGAGCAAAAGAGGGAGTTTTACCCCACCCCACAGCTCACCAACAGGACAAACAACACACTGAGGAATCTACAAAAAAACGGACAGATAACCAGGTCTGACCTACAAAGAATGAAACCTGAAAGCAACAACGCCCCCAGATTCTTTGGACTACCCAAAGTGCACAAACCAGACATCCCACTCAGACCCATAGTATCACTACCAGGGACACCATCACACAAACTGGCCAAAGATCGACAGCAGAAACTGAAACACCTGATCAGCGGATCCAGACAATCGATACAATCGACACAGGAATTCTTGGACATCATCAGAAATATACACATAGATAAGGAAGAAACTATGGTCTCATTCGATGTGACGGCACTGTTCTCCTCCATCGACAAAACACTAGCCAAAGAAACAATCGCCAAACTGCTGGACAGACATAACAGACAACAGGACGTTGAACCTATCAACAAAGACGGCATACTTAAAGTACTGGACTTGTGCCTCACAACACACTTCACATTCAACAAACAAATAGACGAACAAATCAACGGAACACCCATGGGCTCACCGATCTCTGGACTCATAGCAGAAGTAGTAATGCAAAGGTTAGAACAAACAGTCTTGCCACAAATTCAACCCAAACTCTGAGTCAGATACGTGGATGACACCTTTGTCATAATTAAAAACACAGAAATAGAGAACACACATAAAATCATCAACGCCACACTCACAGGAATCCGATTCACTAGAGAGGAAGAAAAGGACAACCAACTCCCATTCCAAGACGTGATGGTATGGAGAACACCGAACGGAGAATTCACCACAAAGTTTTACAGGAAAGCCACACACACAGACCAAGTCCTAAACTATGAAAGCAACCACCGCAACACACACAAACGAAGTTGCATCAGGACACTATTCAAAAGGGCCACAACACACTGCAGCACACCAGAACTTCAAAAAGAGGAAGAGGAATACCTATACAAAGTATTCGCCAAAAACGGATACCGTCGCAATTTCATCAACAGAGGCCTAAGGGAGAGACAACGGAACGAGGACATGCAGCAACCCAAAGGACTAGCCACACTACCATACATCAGGAGCATTTCTGAACTGTCAGCCAGACTACTGCGACCACTAGGACTGATAAGAGCACACAAGCCACGCTCAGACAACAACTCACCAGAACAAAGGACCCGATACCCGACATGAGCAAAACTAATGTAGTGTACAAAATCCCATGCAAGGACTGCACAAAACACTACATCAGACAAACAGGAAGACAGTTAACGATCCGTATACACGAATACCAACGAGCCACGAAACGACACGACCAGCTATCCTTAGTAGCCACACACACAGACGACAAGCAACATGAATTCGACTGGGACAACACTACCATTATCGGGCAAGCCAAACAGAGAACAGCCAGGGAGTTCCTCGAGGCATGGCACTCATCCACAGACTCCATCAACAAACACATCGACTTGGACCCAATATACCGGCCACTACAGTGGACAGTTCGAACTGACAACCGGAAGCAGCAGAGACAGGCCATTATAAATGCCGGAAGAAACAGCACAGAAGCGCTTCACAGGAGGCTCCCAAGCACTGAGGATGTCACCTAGACAGGGGACGAAACGTTTGCAAGACAAATTCCCAGCTCGGCGAACAGAACCACAACAACTCCACAATAAATTCATCATTGACCCTCAAAATTGACACCATTGGTCCCAAATCACACTTGATGTTTAAAACGTACCAGACTTAGTGAGCACTGATATGAGAGATCGTGTTTATAGTTCATTTGCAGACACATTAAATTCAAATGTTTATGGAGTAATAGTGGGCAATAAGGATATAATCATATTTTATACTCCCGATGATGTAAACATTGCTCGTATTCTAAGTTTAATCTGTTCCCATTTTGTCGGCTGCAAATCCTGTTCATCATGGATGCACGTCCAGTTTTGAAATCAGTCTGCATTTTGTAATAACCACGATTGCAATTGCAGCAGATGGCAGTGTCTAATGAGACCGTGCAGCGGAGCATTAATTATAGTGAACCACAAATTTTGCCTCTGATACGTGATTGTAATTTTGTCAAGCATTTGGAAAGTCATCTATAAAATTACATCAAAGAGGTCTGCAAACATCATACAAATTCGCTTCTTAAGTGTTCATGCTAACTTTGTATTTTTATTCATTGTAAATTAGTCATTCGCTGACTGCTAGACCAGAATCACCTTTTTGTAACTTCATTTCGGGCCTTTATCTTTCAATTAGCTTCAAGAATTGAGTGTGTTTTGCATCCATGTTTTGAGAAGAGCAATTCACATGAAGTATTAATTAGGTAGCTAATAAATTATTAATTTTTAAATTGATGTCCCCACCTCACCAACACAGCCCTTTCCCTAAACACCCGTTATCTGTAGTTTCCTTTATACACGCCCTCAGTCCTGAAGAAGGGTTATACCGGGAAGTTGACTTCTCCTCTTCCAGTCTCGCTTGCTGTATTCTTCCAGCCTTCTGATTCTCTACTTTGGATTCCAGCATGTGCAGTTATCTTTTCATTATCTCTATACTGAGTGTAGGCAAGTTGGTCTACTGTCTAGATTCTATCACTTTGTACTAAAGGAAACAAATTAAAAGTAAAATGGGAAATATTGACAATGGCTGATGTCATCCAGGATCTTTCAAAGGAAAGAAAAACTTAAAATTTAAGAATTTTGTAAAAAAATCTGTTTTTATTGATTAGCTTTACTCCTGCTCGAATTCATACATTAGTTCCATGGGAGAAGAATACTTACCTTTTCTCACTTTCATTGTTGCAGTTAATTCATTGGCGATTTTGATTCTAAGCCGAGGAAGATGTGGACTATCCAAGTGTATCACACTGTACCTGGTCTCAATATCAGCGACAGATTTCCTGGTCATGATAACCGCTTTACTCTTGAACCGGATTCCTGCAATTTATGTTCCACGGATTTTCCTTTCCATTATGCCCGTGTGTAGTCTCAGCATTACGTTATAATTTGCAGCCAGAGATGCCAGTGTTGGTTAACAATTGCATTCACTTTCGATTGATTTGTGGCCATTTGCTGCCCAAAGCTGAAAGTAAAATATTGCACTCAGAAAATAACCTCGGTGATCATAGGAATGGTGAATACGCTTGCCTGCTTAAAGAATATCCCATGGTACTTCTTGCATGAACTCATCTACGCGATTGACCATGTCCTGTGGTATTGTCAACTGAAGGAAATCCGTTACACTTCAACAATTTGGGGAACTTTTCATTGGACTGATCGTATTATTTCCCCTTTCCTTCCTTTCTTTTTAATCCTTTGCCTCAATACTGTGACCGTCAGAAACATTCTGGCGGATAGCAGAGCCGGAAAGACATTCCAAATCCGCAAAAGTAAACAGAGCCAAAGTGATCCAGAGGTGGAAAACAGGAGGAAGTCTATTATTTTACTCTTCGCCATCTCGGGCAGTTTCATCCTTCTGACATACTTTACTCAGTTCTTTGTCTCCCGATTCATGAGAAGCTATAGGATCAGGGGTTTCACTGATCTTCCAATTATTCTGAAAGAAAGTGCAAATATGCTTAAGTATTTAAACTTCTGCACAAACAACTTTATTTATGCCGTGACTCAGAGTAAGATATGGGAGCATTTCTATAATTTGATTTATTTTCTGGTAACTCGATTCATCGCACACAAAGATATGAAGTAAGACCGGTAGTTTAGTTGGTCTTTCAATTAATTTCTGTCATTCAGTAAGTCTATGTTCGACTAGGAGAATTGAATGTGGTAGCGGAAATATATCAGGATTAATCAATACCTTTTTTTTTAGAAAAGGAATTGCAGGGCAGAAGGATAACTTTCAATTGTTGTTAATTAATGACGAGCGGTTAACACTGTAATGCACAGGGAAAATAAGAAGCTTCAAAAGTTTGAATTTTTGATTAACATTAGGAATAGATTAAACTTTATTCACGAATTTCTTCATCTACAGGGAAAGTGGAATAAGTCACATTTATTCTTGTGTATAATACTGAATGTAATCGTGAGTGGGATCCATTGGATTAATGGAAGATTGACGCAATCTTGTCAGTGTCACAGAGGAAGGTGTATGTGTCGATTGATTGTGGTTTATGGGGGGAGATGGCTTTGGAATTTTTTGGGATCACATTTCCTGTGAGGAAAGACTAGAGTCGTAGGTTTTTCGATTGATAACAGACTGTGAAGAGACAAGAATTTTAAACCACAAAACATATGTGGACATCGGGACTTCATTTGAAATGATGCAGTAGCTGTGAGAACAATATAAATAGAATAGCATCTGACCCATTGACCACGCTCCACCAATACATAAGATCATGGTAGATCTTTTCGTGCACTCAGCTGAACTTATGCCTTTCCCCCACCCCTTAAAACTTAATTCCTTTGATGTTCAGAAATCTATGTTCTCAAAACCATTCAGCGAGTGAGTCTCAATGCTACACTGTGCATGGAATTCCATCGATTCACAAATATTTGGGTGAGGAATTCCTTTCTCAACTCATACTTAAATCTGCACCAAGGGAGCCCTTGGTTGCTTGACCTGTTGTGCTTTTCCAACACTACACTCCCGACTCTGAGCTCCAACATCTTCAGTCTTCACCTTCTCTTGGCTGTGTGCCCTATTTCTCATTTCAGTCCTCAGTGGACAGAACCTCTCTGTTTCGAGCTTATCTATTTTCCACACAATTTCATGAGTTTATACATGAACCCTTCTCTTTCTTCTGATGTTCAATGAACAAAGTCCAGTCGATTCAATCTCTCCTCATAAGCCAATCCTGGTATTTGCAGAATAATTGTAGTGAATACGTCTGCATCCCCTGCAGTTCCAGGACATCCTTTCTCAAGTAAAGAGACCAAACCTATACACAGTATTGCTGGTGTGCCCTGAAAAGCAGCCCATAGAGATGCAGAATAACCGAAGAACTGTTAAAATCCATCTCTCTGACAAGGCAGGATATTTTCCTTCTTAAGTACCTGCTTAACCCGTCAATCACCCTTTTGTGGCTTCTGTATTCGGTCTCTCTGCTCAGTAGCATGCTGCAATCTTTCACCTTTTAAATAATAGACCATTTTGTTGTTATTCCAACAAAAATGTACGATATTACACTTGTCAACATTGTACTCAAACTGTCAGATCCTGCATAATTTCTTAACCTATCTATACACCTCTGCGGCCTTTCAGTATCTTCTGCATAGTATGATCTACCAAATAGTTTATTGTCATCTGCGAACTTTGATTTTTCTATTTACAATTCTGTTCGTGAGCAACGGTAAAGATCATTTGGTAGTTATTTACAATTGGTTTGTAAGACGGAAATTAATTCTGTTGTCTACTATTGGTGCCGTCTGAGTTTATGTTTCTATTTTACAACGATTAATGAATGTAATGTTTAATAGAGATATGCAATTCACGCCACTTTTCAGCAATCCTATGGTGAATAGGATTTGATTAGAAATTCAACACCTTCGTTGATCCATAACACCTGGTGATTTTTAAAAAACTTTCCAATGTTAAAGGAAATCGATTGAATAATTCATTTTCACGACCAAAGTGATATTAGATCAGTGAGAATCTTAATTGACCGTCAACAGAATTCACACTTCGTTCCAAGATGAGCTGAATATGTGAAGGTAAAAAAAGTCTGGCATTACCTTTGTTACAAACCAGACAATTTTCTCGTGCCATTTGTAAAATACTATTGCTTCTTGATTACTGTTAAAAACTTGAGGGTGTTATCGTGAGGTTAAAACATTTTCTGATTGGGTCTGGGATTTGGGGTTAATGCAAAAAGCGATGCACAGCTTTCAGGCTATCTACTTTGAATTTTGCTGATAAAGAAGCGAACTGCTGTGCCATTTTCAAAACACACATGCAGAATGGAGCTGCACAGGCTCCTCCATTTTGTTGACACTCATAGCCTTCTCTCTGTGTCAGTGCAGATTTAGGGTCATTCTGTGATTCATCACAGGCTAATAATTTGCCCAATCACGTTAACAGCAAAGAATAAAATACTCTTAGCCCATCGTATCCATGCCCACCAAAGACCACCAGCTAATAATTCCAATCCGGTGATCCAGAACTTACTCGTAGCGTTTGGTTCCCTTGTCATCGCAAGTGAACATCGAAATACGTCTCCAATTTTATGAGGGTCTTCATCTCCAGCACCGTTGCAGGCAGTGAGTTCCAGGTTCCTACCTCTAACTGGGCAACAAATGTTTTCCTCACTTACCCACTAACCTTTCTTCACCTTAACTTAATTGTATGCCTCTGGTTATTTACCCTCCATAAAAGGGAAACTCATCCTCCGTTCAACACTACCTTTGCTTGTTATGGTATTACGCCTTTTAAACGGTCTCCACTCAATCTCCTGTGCTCTCAGAAAAATATCCGAAGTCTGTCTAATTTCCCTTCATAACTGAGACTCTCCTGCCTTGTACTTTACAAAGTTGCGCTTTTTTAAACTCGGGCATGGGAGGTTATTGGATTGCGGGAACTCATCTATATTTTTGACGTCCATTTCCAAAGTTTCTCCCAGGAGTTGACAGAGTCAATAGGTTAATCATTGCTTGGTAAGTCTCATGTCTGCTGTTTTAGTGGCTGATATGTTCGAAGGCAGACGGCAACTGGCCTGTGTATTGCATGAAGATTTTTTTCTTTCCAAAGGTTGAATGATTTTACATTGAAACTAATTCTACCTTTCCCAGTCTCCGTGGCACCTTGCAGGTATTAGCACACAGAATTTTTGAAAATGAGTAATCATTAATTTGTTTCATATCAAACGTTTTGCTGCTATTTCGTGGTAGAATATTTCCCATCTCCAATGTAAACAACAGTGTTGACGCTTTTGTTGTCTGTCTATTCCGTATTGAATCCATATAATACATTGTGTGTTATAGATATCTGATATGTACATCCGACCGAAGGGGCTTTGACACTGTATCTACCAGAGTGGAGGGCTGTTTCCATGATACCGTTCATAATGAGCGTCAGTGGCTGAACGGCGCCGTAGTGATTGTGCAAAGAAGTATGACAAGCATGGATTGAAACGATAGTCGAAATGAACTTTTTTTTACATCTTTTTGTTTTCCACGCAGAAATGTAAAATTCCAAGGGGCATAGTTTTAAGTTTAAAAAATGACAATTTTCATTTTTTGCGCAAAATATGCTCGGTGCCTGGAATGAGCTGCTAGGAAAAGCGTAAAAATCAGATCCGGTCTAAAGTTCAAGAGACACAAGAAACTGTCAACGAATGGAAGCATTCGGATCATGTGCAGGCATGTGCGTTTGAATCGGTTTATTGTCAGCTCCGACATCGTGGGCTGAACGGCCTGTGCATGTGCTGGATTGTTCTCTGCTCTGGTGTCTATTTTTTCCAACCTCAAATCATTTACGTTTCAAGAATCTATTTTGTGCTTTTTAAAAATACTTGCATAATTTCAGCCTTCACAAATTATTTCAGTTGACCAATTTTACCTACCTTCTGAGCAAAGAAAATCCCTCACATCCCAGTACCAAGTAAATGTTTCATTGTTTTGTAACTACGTTTTCAGTTCAAGTTTCAGCCACAGGTGGGAACATCTGTGCTGCCAAGTTCATTCAGAATTTTGTGTGTTCAACACATCATTCTTCATGTATCTAAACTCCAGCTATTAAAGACATAGCCTGTTCAGTTCTCAATATTAATATCCTCAGATCAGAAATGAAGTTAATTATTGTCTCATACATCGCTTCTGTTACGAGTTACTTTAAAGCAAATCTCAACCAAACTACAGATGACACCCCGTCATTGCTGAAGTACTGCTGTCATGCCAGATTCTCGCTGATACTGCAAATGTAGAACTGTGATAAATATCTTAAAAATGGTTTCCAACATCTCCACATTCTTGATAAATTAGATCGTGCACAGCAGGGTACAAATTTTACTAGTTTTCACATCAATCCAAACTGTAAAAATAAAATTATTTTCCGTTATTCTAAAACCCTCCTTGGAAGTAGAATGATCAACGTGTGAAGTTTTGTTTCCATGCATAGAGGATGAAATAGAAAAAATAAATAAATTCAGGAATAGATGGAATTATTGGAATTCTTGTGCAAGGAAACAACACAGCCTCGGTTAGTCACAAATCATGCATTGTTGACTAAAAAATAAGACATTGTTGTTCGAAGAGTTAAACTCATGGTAACGAAGATGCATTACTAGAGAGAACATAGGAGAAAGTGAGGACTGCAGATGCTGGAGATCAGAGCTGAAAATGTGTTGCTAGAAAAGCGCAACAGGTCAGGCAGCATCCAAGGAGCAGGAGAATCGACGTTTCGGGCATGAGCCCTTCTTCAGGATTCCTGAAGATGGGCACATGCCCGAAACATCGATTCTCCTTCTAGATAAAACATAGAACATACAACAGTTCAGCATAGGAAGAGGCTTTTCAACTCATCATATCTTTGTCGACCATGAAGCCATGCATCTGGCCGCACGTTGTCAGTCTCCTCTGTACTTTGCCTGCTCATATGTTTGTCGAAATGGATCGTAAATGCTGCTTCTACGGCTTTCCCCGGCATCACGTTCCAGGCATCCATCAACTTTGGTGAAAAGAAAAATCTCTCTGAAGTATAATTTGGACTTCTCTTTCTCACCTTAACCTGTGTCAGCTGGCATTTTACATCTGCACCGTGGTAAAAATAAAGAATCTGACTATCCACCACTCTATCCATGCACCTCATAATTTTATATGCTTCTTTCAGGCCCAATTGTACTCTCCTGTTCTCTCTAGAAATCAAGCAGGTCAGGTAGAATCCGAGGAGCAGGAAAATAGACGTTTCAGGCCGGAGCCCCTCATTGTACAAACTGTAATAAAGCTCATGAACTGTTTACATGGAGAGGAATGTGTCATTCGTGATGAAGGGCTCCGGCCCGAAACGTCTATTTTCCTGTCCATTGGATGCTGCCTTATTTGCTGTGCTTTTCCCGCAACACACTCTCTTCTCTGATCTCCTGCATCTGCAGTCCTCATTGTCTCGAAAAATCAATCCAACTTCCTCCAAGCTGTCCATGTATCGAACATAATCCAAGCCTGGCAACATCCCAGTGAACCTCTTTGGCATTTCCGCAATGCCTCCAGTCTTATTCTGAGACTGTCTCAAACTGGAATGCACACAATTCTGTAAATGTAATCTAAATCACATTTTATAAAGTTGCACTATATCTTGCTACTGGTTATATTCCGTGCATCAACTGATGAAGCTTTGTTCACTTCCTTTGCCAGTTTGACTTTGATCACAAGGTCTCTGTACATCAATGCTTTTAAGGGTTCTACGGTTTACTGTATACTTTCTTGTTGAAATTGATCTCACAAAAAGTTTTAGTCACATTGTCTGGACTAAACACTATCTGCTACTTCACGACCTAACTTTCTAAATGATCTTTAGCCAGCTGTCTTTTTTAATGACTTTTTCACTCCTTCTTCACCAATCTTCACCCACAACTTCACCAATCATCATGGCATATGCAAACTTACTTATCTATCTACCTTCCTGCATTTATCCTTGCTAAATATCAGTGATTACAGACCTCCACTTATTATGCTAATAACAGATTTCCCTTCCATTTCAGTTTTACAGAAACTTCATAGCCGGGATATTTCTGAATTTCGTGCTGCAGTAATTATTCGGCGAAAAAGTTAGAATTCCTTTTATGCATAACGATTTAATATTAGTTAAAGAGATAGCAATAAATGGAAACTGATAGTCTAACAACTTGGAGAAAGGCCCTTCAGCCCAGTCTGGTCCATGTCAACCAAAATGTACACCATGCTGACCACATTTCGTTGCACTTGGCTCATGTTCTTCTAAACATTTCCTATCCAAGTTATTGTCCAACTGTCTTTTAAATGTTGTTAATGTACCTGTCTCAAATACTTTCGCTGGCAGCTCCTTCCATGTGCATACCATCCTTAATAGAAAAGAAGTTCGTCCTCAGGTTCCCTTTTATTCTTTCCCCTATAAACTTAAATTGATGCCCTCTCGTCTTCAATTCCACAACCTTGGGTAAAACCGTTTCCACGCCTCTCATGATCTTATATACTTCTATGTAATTACCGTTTAATGTCCTATGCTCTAATTTTAAAAGGTCCTCGCTTGTCCAAACATTCCCTAAAGCTCAGAGTGTTGAGTCCTGGCAACATCCTTTTAAGTTACGTCTGCACTTTTTTTTTCATTTTACTAACATCTGTGACGATGCTGTCACTTGTTACTTTGTTCTTGGCTTTTTTACGAGAGGTCAGAAAGGCAGAAGTTCGAAGCGTCGAGTTTAACAATGGCAGGGGAGAGGCCAGTTCTCTCAGTTCAGGTTTTTATTCTAAATTTGGTTTACCTGCGGCAGTCAGAAAATGCTGACGTTCAGGAAAATTAGAAACCTTTATGAGATGCTTGCTGACTGCTTATGTCTCTCTGAAATGTCTTTGAAAGTTGTCAGTTAAGGAGAGTATAACGGTGGCTGAGAGAAGTTTTGAAGAGGATTCGTCTACTTAGGTAGTGTGGGCTGAGCTTAGAAACAGAAGAGGAGATGTCATGCTGCTTGGAGTTATTTATAGGCCTCCGCAGACTCCCAGGGAGGCGGAAGAGAGGACTAGCAAAGTTATTCAGGGTAGGAGGGAAAAGAACAAGGTGGTCATTCTGGGGGACTTTACCTTCCCCAACATTGACTGGAAATGCTATAACTCTCGTGCGTTGGATGGATCGGTTTTTGTCCAATGTGTACGGGCGTGTTTCCTGATACAGTATGTGGAAGACCCGACAAGAGGGGAGACCACATTGCATCTGGTGCTTGTTAATGAACCAGGCCAGGTGTTTGATTTAGTTGTAGGTGAGCACTTTGGAGAGAGTGACTATAATTCAGTTATGTTTAGATTAGCGATGGAAAGGGATAGGTACATGCCACAGGTCAAGAGTTATCGATGGGGCAAGGGCAGTTATAATGCGATTAGGCAAGAATTCGAATGCATTGAATTGGGGTAGCACAGTTCAGGAGGTGCAGATAATGGAAATGGTTTAAGGAACAGATATTACGTGTCCTTGATAGGTATGTCCCTGTCAGGCAGGGAGGAAGTCATAAGGCAAGGGATCCGTGGTTTACTACAGGAGTTGCATCTCTTGTTAAGCAAAAGAAGGGGGCTTATGTGTTTATGAGGCAAGATGGTTCAGATGAGGCGATGGAGAGGAACAGATCAGCTAGGAAGGATTTAAACAGAGAGGTAAGCAGAGCAATGGAAGAACACGAGCCGTCTTTAGTAAATATAATAAAGGAGAACCCTAAAGCTTTCTAAAGGTATGTGAGGAATAAAAGGATGTTTAGGGAAGAAATAGGGCCGATCAAAGACAGAAGTGGGAAGTTGAGTGTGGACGCTGTGGAGATTGAAGAGGTACGAAACGAACATTACACGTCGGTTTTCACTCAGGAAAAGGAAAATATTGAAGAGGAGAAGAATGAGGTATGAGATATTTGACTAGAAAGAATCGATGTTAATTCCAAACAGGTGTTATCAATTCTAGAAGGAGCGAAAGTAAACAAGTCTCCTGGGCCAAATGGGATTTATCCAAGGATTCTCTGGGAAGCTAGGGAGGAGACAGCAGAGTCCTTGACTTTGATAGTTGAGTCGTCATTGGCTACAGGTTAAGTACCAGAGGACGGGAAGATTGGAAATGTTGTGCCCTTGTTCGAGAAGGGAAGCAGAAATTTCCCAGGTAATTATAGCCTTACTTCTGTTGTAGGAAAGGTTTTGGAAAAGATTATAAGAGATAAATTTATAATCATCAAACAAGCAACAATTTGATTCAGATAGTCAACATGAAATCATCAAGGACAGGTCGTGTCTCACCAACCTCATTGAGTTTTTTTGCGAAAGTGACCAAGCATGTAGATGAGGGTAGAACAGTTGACGTGGACTTCAGTAATGCCTTTGAAAAGGTCCCACATGGAGGCATGGAATTTAGGGTGATTTAGCAGTTTGGATTAGAAGCTGGCTTTCTGAAAGAAGGCAGCGAGTGGTGGTTGATGGAAAGTATTCAGCCTGGAGTACGGTTACTAGTGGTGTGCCACAAGGATCTGTTTTGGCACCACTGCTGTTTGTCATTTGTATAAATGACTTCGACGCAGGCATAGGTGGATGGATCAGTAAATTTGCAGATTACACTAAAGTCAGTGGAGTAGTGGACAGTTTGTACGAATGTTACAGTTGTGGGGGATTGGATAAACTGTAGAATTGGGCTGCGAGGTGGCAAATGGAATTCAACGCAGCTAAATGTGAGGTGATGCACTTTGGGAAGAATAACAGGAAGGCAGAGTACTGAATCAACGGAAAGATTCTTAGTAGTACAGAGGGATCCTGGAGTCCATGTACATGGATCCCTGAAAGTTGCCACCTCGGTGGATAGTACTGTTAAGAATCCATATGGTGTGTTAAGTTTCATTCGTAGAGGTATTGAGTTCCGGAGCTGCAATATACAAGAAGAAGTTAGGGTCTAGGCAACTTTCGCATTTTGAGACAGCTTGGCCTGCTCCATCGCAGATTGGGCGTGTCTAGTTGGGACTGATTCTATAATCCAGTTTGGGTTTTAGGTTATTGAAGTCAAATTCAGTGATCTGTAGTTGTTCATATCTGTGTTTCCGGGTGTTGAACTTGAATGTTTTAAACAGTTCTTGGCATGATAATGGCTCTTGGAGTCACTACGAGTTTTCCAGATGTGGAAGAAGTGACGCTGGCGGATTTACAAAAGGTGAACAAGGCAATGCCGCTGATTTTGAAGAGGATATCTGGAGTTGGTGTTGCCTTCATCTGAGTGGAAAGGACAGGCAATTACAGCAATAGCTGCGAAATTAAATATGCTGAAAAGGCCATCAGAATCTTTGGAAATGGCTGGAATAAATACCAGAAAGGGCAGCTAAAACATAAAAAGTAAGTGAAACCGTTTGAATTACAGTTAAAAGTAGATGGCAGAGAATAAAGACCGAATCGCCATCGCTGAATGAAAAGATACGGAAATAATCAAATTGGTGGAATCGCTTTGGCGAGAGAACATCCATAGAAGAAGAAGGTAGAAAAACAGAGAAGAAAGGGAATGAGAACAAGAGGAAATGGAGGAAGAGTGAGAGTTGGAACTTCAGAAATTGTCACTGAGACAGGATGGTCAGTTTAAATTTGTGAAGGGAGGAGGTCGGCTTAGTGAGGAGGAATGTGAGGATGAGCAAACACATCGTGGACAAAGACCTGTTAGGGATCTGTTTGAATATATCCAAGTATTGCCTAAATTTGATGAGAAGGATTAGAAGCCGTTTTCAGCTTAGTTGAGAAAGTGCTAAACACATACACTGTACAGATGCGTTTTGTTGATCAAATTAAAGTTGGTCGGTAGAGCTAGTGAAGTATTTGCGTCACGAACAGACCAGCTATCTGGGGAGTAATGTAAGGTGAAGAAAGCCATTTTGGGGCAGTAGGGTGGCTCAGTGGTTAAACCTGTTGCCTCAAAGTGCTCGAGACTTAGGTTCGATTCCTGCCTCTGGAGACTGTCTCTGTAAAGTGTGCACATTCTCCCCGTGTCAGCGTGGGTTTCTGATGGATGCTGCGATTTCTTCCCACAATCAAAAGATGTGCAGGTAAGTTGCCCATAGCGTTTGATACGTTAGTCAGAGGGAAATGAGACCTGGGTGGGTTACTCTTCAGAGGGTCTCTGTAGGCTTTTTGGACGAAAGGGCCTGTTTCCCCAATGTAGAGAATCGAATATAAATGCATATTAGCTTGAGCCAGAAACCAACAGACATTTTAGAAATTTAAGGAGGGACACTAGCCAAACATGCATCGAGTTTGAAAGGATGAAATAATGCAATTTTGTTAGGTGGAAAGGTGCATTCAAAGTTACATTAGATAGATGGTCTTTTTGGAGGAGTTCAAAAGTTCATTCGCTATGGTCGTGAGAACTCATGTGGTAGAACAGTATGAAACGGCAAGCTAAGCAGCGAAAATGGTCGATAATCGTGATTTTATTCATAAATACACGTTGGGTTTCAAACATCAATTTCAATCTGGGATGGAAGGAAGAAAGTGGGAAAAGTGAAATTCCCACATGGTAAGGGGAAAGTAGATTTCGGTGAAAGTAATAAAGGTAGCAAACCACAGTTTATCAAGGAAAGACATGAAGGAGAAAGAGAAGTCAAAAAGCTTCAGTGGTTTCACAGCAGTAAAGTAGGCCAAATTAAGTCGCAATGCTGGTGAGTTAGCAAAAAAAAAGCATGGGAAAACGGAAGAAGAAAAACAAAAGAGATCAGTGAATCATGATGAAGTGGTAAATGAAAGAACAGCGGAGGTTGAAAGTCTGCACCACAATGTAGGTTGTTTGAGGATGAAATGCCATATCTGCATAAATCATTTACTTGCACACATAAGTTGTACTGTCATAGGCCAGGTAGAGCAGGTATCGAAGTTACAGTATTAAGATATTTGGGATTAGGTCAATGTCTGATTTCGAGAGATGTGGAGATATGCTACTCAGAAGGACGATTGCCAGTAAGAGTGCTTGTAAGTGGAATTCATTGTACAGCAAGAAGTGCTCTCTTATGTATCATGAGGTTAATATTTCCAGTGAAAATTCGAGAAATCGTATTTGCATTACTGGAAAAACTCCCTGCTCTAGAACTACAAATTCTCATTGTTAACGATATATTTGGATAACAGGTAGGAGTGCTGTCTAACGTGGTTTAAAACCAAGCAGAAAATCTAGTATTACAGAAAGCATATCCTGGTATATTTCCTGACTGAGTGAGAACAAGGTCACAAATTCACCAGTTGCAAAAGCGGGAGAAACCAAAGAATGCAGAAAGGGAAGTCGAAGTAGAATTATCAATGACCAACTTTGCTCGAATGGTTGATACATAACAGGAACAGGTGGAGGGTAAAATGGATATTCTTAGTTCAGAGAAATTAACTGTGTTACGACAGCAAGATAAAAAACTGATACAATTGTATCTTGAAAAATACACGGAAGAAGCATCTGCACATATCCCTTATGCCTGCTATCCTAGAAATGATGTCTTTATGAGGAAAAAGGACTACCACATATTCAGGCAAAAGACAAATAGGAAAATGTTCATCAACGCATGTTAGCAGTGGGATATAGAAAGGAGTAGTTAATATTTGTGAATGACCTATCATGTGCAGATCTTTTAGGGGAATGAAAAGCTCATCTGAAATGCAAAACATGTTTACTGGCCTGGATCGCATAAGGATGCAGTTGATATTTGCCAGAAATATCAAACATGGCAGATAATTGGAAAACTATTGCAGTAATAAAATGTCTATCTCTAATACTGATTCCTTGCATTTTAGGATCCTTTTACAAGAGTCTTAACTTGATTGTGCAGGATGCCTACTTAAAATAAAAAGTGGGAATTGACATTTATTAACAATAAGGGATGTGTTCACTAAATTTCCTGAGGCCTTTCTATAATGTAGTATCACAGCGAAAGGAATGTAGAAGAGATGTTCATTTTCTCCCTGGATACGGATGAGCCCCAGAGATACAAATCAAATGGAGGATCAAACGTTACAGTAAAAAAAAAACAAGAAGTTATGGAAACGTTAGAAATAAAACAATTGAAATCCACTGCCTACCATTCAGAATCGGAAAAAGCACTAGAAAGATGGAATTAGATGTTAAAGACAATGTTGACAGCTTTTCATCACGACTAATCAGATGAATGGGATGAAGGAATTCAGTTTGCACTTCTTGCATTCGGACATGCACCAAATTAATCCAACAAATTCACTACATTTGAATTAGTTTTTGGCTAAGAAGTGAGGGAATCAATAAAATTGATAAAGGAGAATTTGGAAAATTAGAATTCAGTTCACATATTTGGACTGTTCGTCAAATTTTAGTGAACGGTTAAATAAAGCAAGGGGGTTGGCTAGACAGCATTTTAAATTGCACAGTATATGGTGAAATAGCATGAAATCAAATACTCGCTAATTTGCTAACACAGATAATTTGTTAGTGTTAATTTCAATGATAGGTGTACCTTTCAAAATAATGTCTTGTGACCCCTATCAAGGCGGAAAGAGAGTGAATCGGGTGAACTCTTTGGTAGTGACACCAGACAGAAAGCAATCTTACAGAGTGTAACATATGAATATGCTCCACAATTGTTTTGAAAGGGAAGGAAAGCAAAAGGAGAATGCATTGCTGGTTACAACACAGAGTGAAGAACGATGTTCAGAGGATTTTGAGTTAGACATTCTTCAAATTAATGGTCAATAGACAATGAGGAAGTTGTCAAAAATTGGGAATCTCAATTGAAATACTTTCCAGATGAAAATCGAAATAACCTGCAAGAGTTGTTGCTAAAACAGCGGAAATATGTGGAATATGATGAAAGTATTAATCTAATTATGCATGATATAGATATAGAAAATGCTGTTCTCATTAAGCAGCATCCTCCTTAGCTTAACCCTCTAAAGTTGGCACAGGTTCAAGAGAAGATTTAATTCATGCTTCAAGACGACATATTCCAAGTGAGTTGTAGTGACTGGCGCTCACCCATAGTAATGGTGCCAAAATCACACGATGCACATCGTTATGTGTGGACAATCGTAATGCCAATGAAGTTGCAGAGTCTGATTCAAGTCCGATTCCAGGTTTTGAAGACTGTATTCTAAAGGTGCGACAAGCAACGTATACTTCTAAGTTGGGCTTACAAAGTGGTTACTGGTAGGTAACTTTCTCTGCGTGAAGACAATTACAGCTTTCATAACACCGAATGTACTGTATCAATTTAAACCCATTATCTGTTACATATCGATAACCAGGTGAGTTTTAGTCATACATGGAATGAACATCTGCTGCATTGATCACAATTATTTGACTGACTTGCTGATGAAGGCTGGCTTGCTGAAGAATATGGCTAAGATTGAATAAGCAAAGCCCAAGTCACCTTCATCAGCCATGTTGGCAGAAATGAACAAGTGGTCCCACGGAATGTAAAAACAAAGCTTATTGGTTGGAGACCTTCCCACGCCATCGGCAAAGAGAGCAATACCAGTATTCCTCAGATTGAGTGGGTTTTATCAGAATTTCATATCAACAGTGTGTCTTCCCCCCGACTGAATTATGAAATAAATGTAAATCGCTTCTTTTGACGACAACATTTAACAAGGCATTCATCAGCCTGAAAGGTGTGTAAACCACTGCTCCAGTATTAGCCACACCTAATTACGCAAAGTCTTTCAAGGTGGCTTTCGGTGCCAGTGATCTGGATGTCAGTGCTCTACTCTTCCAATAAAACGACGGGAAGAAAGAAAGGCTTATCCGGCATTTCTCCCGGAAGTTGAACATTTTTTCTAAATCAATATTGGACAATTAAGAAGGAAACTTTGAATTCGATGTTGCCGTTACATTTCGACAGTTATGTTGCCAGAAATGTGTCTGAGACAATTATACAGATTATCATCACCCATTAAAGAGTTTTCAGGAATTTAAGGACAAAAATTCGGGACTGTTACATGGAGGTTGTTGCAGCCATTCAATTTGAAGATTGTACATGTGGCAGGATGAGAAAACGTGATTGCCTACACATAGTCGAGTTTCTAATGAAAAACAGAGATGCTTGGTAGCAGACATAAATGGAGTGAAATAGAATGTCGGATTGCATGTTTGCATTGCTGTGGTCAATGCAATGTATTTGTGCTGTATTGTAGTAACAGGATAAGGCTAAGTGGTTTTCAAATGAAACGATCTTTGTAAATTAGTGGTTCATTTTCTTTGAGTGGAGAATCTTTTGTCCAACCACTAAGTAACTGCCATAACTTATCAGGGGCTTAAATTGCTGCAGTGATGAGAGTGAAAGTGGAAAACAGCAGACATTTTGATGCTTCATGCAATTCTATTAGCTGCTCTGAAGATGTCCAGAAATTCCACATAAATTAGTTTGACTTGTATGCATGCAGGCTAATCATTACCTTATTTTATCTTTTAACAGTGTGACCTTTATTGGAACAAAAGCGTAAATGTAGCTGCATCTTAGGTGGTGTTTGTTTGTTTTTTTGTTGTGGTATCTCACGCGCCTGCAGTCTGAAACACACAGACATTCCAACATATATTAAGAAATATTTATTTGAATTTATATTAAATATTTATTAAAGAAAACATGAGTGAGATGCCCAGACATTCAGTGCAGCCAAGGCAGTGTAAGTTTTCACGGTC